>NC_140976.1:18240850-18323350 GCF_056783735.1 Eptatretus burgeri | reverse complement strand
AAAGCTCAACATTCAATTTTGAAACAATGGGAGAACAGGCATCAATAATGTTGATGCCAAATTTTATTTTGCAACCAAGATATTTTGCCCTCTTTTTAGACAAATCCAAAACTCCGCTGCCCATTGTTGCACGACCAGTTTGCGGTGGGTGGTATAAGTAGCTCAAAGCGTTGGTTCTCAGAGAAAGCAAAAGAGTGTTGGCTTTTTTGAAAGTCCTTGAAATATTATTTAAATTGATAGATGAACTTAAACTTTTCCCATGACTTTGGATGGATACTCTTCCTCATATATGATATACAAACCTAACCCACTGACTTAATGAGGCGGCAGGGCGCATATCGAGTCCCATCACAGCAATTGCTTCACGACCGATTCACAACAAGTGTCGTCTGCCACACCAACACATTATCTCTTCCCTGATGATCGCCAGTTAGGAGGTTTGAAGTCAGGAATAATAAATTAAACATAAGGGTTACACTGACGCATCTGTGATGTGACACATGACATCATGCACATAAATTATGGCAACACATCACATCCAAAATAGGATGGTGTCCATGTGGCACTCAGGTCTGAGAACTAAGATTTATGCTTTCTGGTCATGGATGCATCAAAGCAGAGGCATCGATCCAGATATCGCTCTTGTTATGGGCTCGTCAGGCTGACATACCACCAATTCGTTTGTTCATGACCATACTCAGCTCGTTAACAAATAAATAAATATATGTGTGTGTGTGTGTGTATATATATATATATATATATATATATATATATATATATATATATATATATATATATATATATATATATATATATATATATATGTATATATGTCAGAGTGGCGACCCATCCAGGATTGCACCCAATAGCCAAGGAGACTGCTTAAGCAGCACCAACGCTCTGCACAGAGTATGGTCCCAATGGATGGATGGATGGATATATATATATATATATATATATATATATATATATATATATATATATATATATATATATATATATATATCTTCTTCTTCTTTCGGCTGCTCCCGTTAGGGGTCGCCACAGCGGATCATCCGTATGATCCGCATAGTGATTTGGCACATGTTTTACACCGGATGCCCTTCCTGACACAACCCTGGTCGCCTATTACAACACAGGGATGTGGTACACCTATTTTAACCGGGGTATACACCGGCCCAGTATACTGGTACTCATTTCGCCGACCTCCGAAGGATGACAGGCTGAGTCAACCCCTGGTGTATTAATTCAGTGGCCCACGGGGCTTGAACTCAGGACCTTTTGAATCCCAAGCCGCTGCCCTAACCACTGCGATATGTGTGTATATATATATATATATATATATATATATATATATATATATATATATATATATATATATATATATATATATATATATCTATAATATAATATATACATATATCAAGTTCTTTCTAACCACTGACTGACTGACTGATATTAAAGATCGGTACCTTCCAGGTGACATGGAAAGCTGAAATTTTGTGTGCCAATGGACATCAAAGCCAGTACACTGCAAAAATCACAGAATCGTCGGACAACATCCAGAAATTAAAATATAAATAAATGAAATAAAATGAATGAAAAAAAATGCAGGTGAGTGACTGGAGACAATGGGGAAGCACGATAATTTTGTGTGCCGACATCGAAGACGATACACCAGGAAAAAAAAAATCACAGAACCATCAGAAAGCATTCGTAAATGAAAATCTAAATTAATCTAAAAAATAAATGTAAAAAAAAGGATAAATAAACACAATGTGTAAGCCCACCCTGTTAGTATATACATACAGCGTTTCTTTGACTACCATAAATATTCCATTTGAAGAACTAGTTGAACGCCTCCCTTCTATAGTCACATTTAAATTATTAAGATCAATATTTTATTCACACCTTGAATACACACACAGTATCCCTGTGCCAAACACCCGGTTGCCCTTTGCCGGATGGTTTGTTTTCAGGCGAAGATCAGAAAACAAGAGTGAAAGGCTTGGATTGTAAACTACGTCATGTGTATATTCAAACAGCAGCACTTGTACACAATCAATAGTTTGCAGCCACGCCGATTGGTGCTATCTCGTGAGCTCAAGCTGCTTCATGACTGTGAGCCAGACTCCTCTTATCAAGCTAAGTTTGGAAAGAGAAACCTCAGAAAAAGATTGGAGGCAGTTGCACTTGTAGATAGTCTCAGAGTGGTGTGTGGAGTGACTAACCTATCTCGATCTTGATTAGAAAGTTTAACGAATACATCAGAACAGTGACAAGTTTCACTGTGTTATTACTTACAAGTTTTGGGGCACTTTTCGGGGGTTTGTAAGACTGATTGAAAGGAACAATCCGGTCGGTACAAATACATTAAATAATGATGGATTTTATCACCGATAAAAGTATATTCATATACTCTTATCGGCTTTCAGTTTATGAAGTCCGTTAATCAAACTTGTCTGCTGTCGCAAACCACCAGGAACCCTCACAAAGATGAGATGTGATGATCATTTATATTTTAACACAATGATAAGATCGATTTCATCACAATGAATTTATGCAAAGAATAAATTTATTCATATTAAAAGCTTCGATGCCAAGTGTTGGCTTTATGGTTAGGGTGGTGGTATTGGGATCTGAGGATCCTGAGTTCAAATCACCCTTGGCTGTTGAGTTAATACCAGGTAGGGTTGACTCTGCCTGTTAACCTTCCGAGGTTGGGAAAATGAGTGCCAGCTTGCTGGTATCCTGTGTCGGAGTGCTGACCTGTCTGGGATTGAGCCCAATAGCCCAGGAGACTGCTGAGGCAGCCCCAACGCTCTGCCCAAAGTATGGTCCCAATGTATGGATGGATAAGTTTCTGATGACAACACTTTCGATCAACTTATTTGGATTTAATCAATGCATTGATTTTAATCAATGCTTTCAAAGAAATTTGCTCTCTCATGCACAGGTTTATCCTTTCTTGACTTCAGTTGTCATACCCTTCCTCATGCCCATGGTACACTGAAGCTTGTGGAGAGGCAGTTATCCTGAAGCAACTTGCATTCGCCTCATGGAAGGAAAATCCAAATGAAGGCAATCTCAGTTCCTTCAACAAAGCTCAGAACAAGTGTGTGTCCACAAAGCTCAGAACACAAAGCTCCTTGCAATGACAGACCAATCAGCCTTTTCCCAATCATCCGCAAGGATATGGAATCCATCGTCGCTTTCGACATTAAATCCTTTCTCTTCTCCAATTTCCTGATTTCCGATCATCAATTTGGATTCAGACCAGGTCACTGTACCCTGGACTTGCTGCTCATGTTTTCCCAACAATGGATGGAGGTCCTCAATGCCAGACATGAGATCAGAGCCATCTCCCTAGACATAGCGCGTGCTTTCGATAGTCTGGTACTCCACCCCGCTCACCAAACTCTCTTCCGATGGTAACCAAGGCAATCTCCACTCATGGCTCATAGACTTCCTCTCCTGTTGCAGTCAATGTGTGGCCCTTAATAGAATTCTCTCATCCCCTCTTCCTGTCCAGGTTGGAGTTTCTCAAGACAGTGTTCTGGGCCCTGTGCTTTTTCTGGTTTTCATCAATGATCTCTCCAATTCTCCGGAAAATCCTCTTTATCTTTTTGCTGATGATTCCACCCTCTACCGTACAATTTGTCATCCCTCACATTAGCAAGCAGCAGCCTCTTCACTCTCTGCATATCTGGATAAAATCACAAACTGGTCCAACACTTGGAACATGTCTTTCAATCCTGACAAATCTCACACTCTATGTCTCTCTAAATGGACCTTCTGGAACTCCCCCTCCCCCCACCCCATCTACTTTATCAGCAATCCTCTTGAATATGTCCTCTCAATCAACCTTTTGGGCTTCACCATCTGCCATAATCTTTCCAGGGAAAGCCAAATTTCCAAGCTGGTCTCCAAAGCCAGTCAGCGTCTGAGAATCCTCCATCGTGCAAAGTCCTTCCTTGGCACACCTGAGCTCCTGACCACATACAAAGTTTTGATCTGCAGCCTGATGGAGCACTGCTCTTCACTCTGGGCTCGTGCTCCTGCCTCTCACCTTCCTCAGCTTCACACTGTGGAAACAAAGGCATTTAGCATCTTTGGCATCTCCCGCGTTGAGGCTGAGTCTTTGGGTCTCTCACTGCAGGCAGTTTGGTGGTCTTTCTGTCTTCTACCATCTCCTCTCTGGCCTCGCCCCCCCCCCACCACTCGGGCTCGCTCTGCTCTCTGTTCCACCAATATTTCCACAGGGCACTTAAGGTCCGCCAGCAACCCCCTTCTGATAAAACTACCAAAATCAAGAATCAGTGCTCACCTTCATTCTTTCATTCCTCTTTTTCCCCACCTTTGGAACAAACTCCCACACTCTCTTCAATCCCACTCTTCCCTCCAGGTCTTCAAAACAGCTGTTCACCACCATCTCTTAACTTCCCTCATCCAGACATGATTTTTTCTACCTCCATTAATCCACCCCAAACCCACCTACTTCATATTCCTTGCTTTCCTTCCTGAAAGTCCCTGTAGTGTCCATCTTGTATACCCCATGTTCCCCGCCCCATCCCTCTCCCTTCCACAGATCTCCTAATGCCTCTGTTCCCCACTGTTTTGTGCTTTCCTCTCCCTCCCCTCTTGTCTCCTGCTCCCCTTGTTATACGTTTTGTGTTCACTCTTATACGAACCTTGACATTGTATATAAAGAAAAAAAAATCATTGTTATGGAATATAGACTTGATTGGCAAGACATATTCCTTTGTCGTGATCAATATGCCATCCTCTTTATAGAGCACCTCTGCTGCCTGCCGAAGCTGTCTCTTGGCAGGGGTTATGCTTGTTGGTTTGGTTTTTCCAGGTGGCTCGGTTATGCCTGCTGGCTGGGTTATACAGGATGACTTGGTTGTGCAGGACGGCTTCGTTATGCCGGGCAGCTTGGTTATGCAGAGCGGCTTGGTTATGCAGGACAGCTTGGTTATGCTGGGCGGCTTGTTTATGCCGAATGGCGTGGTTATGCCTGGCAGCTTGGTTATGCTGGGCGGCTTGTTTATGCCGAATGGCGTGGTTATGCCTGGCAGCTTGGTTATGCCGAAAGGCGTGGTTATGCCGAGCAGCTTGGTTATGCCGAGCAGCTTGGTTATGCAGGATCTGGATATGATCTGGACTAATATGCATACATTACTCTATTTTGTCTGGATCATCTCCCCCCACCCTCACGGGTCAAGAGACCAATTTTAATTTTACCCATGACAGGTACTCAAGGCACACATTCAAAATATGGTGGAGATCAGCCAAGCCTTTTTCGATTCTATAAGGTACGCACGTACAATTGGCATATATTCGTATAGATGATGGTGTTTGTTTATTTTGATTTTTTTTTTTAATCAAAAGGAAAGCAAAATGAGCAATATCTGAAGCCGAAATCTGGTGAATAAACCAGTATGGTTTTCATCACCTGGAAATGGCTCGGTATCAGAGCACCCAGTGGTTACAATGTTATTTACATTATTAATCGGATTGCCTTTTGTGAACAATGTTGATGCAGTTTGTTCACCCAAAAAAATTTCCATTGACTTTGATGGAAGTTTGAGACACATCGAGGGAAAATTAATTGACTGTATATTTCACATTGCCATGATTTTCAATCAACTGACGGAATTATAAAATAATTTAGACCAATTTAAATATTGCTCTTCCACATACACAAACAAATGGCTGAATTGTAAACCCTTAGCCAATAACCCACAACCAAAATAACTATATATATATATTTTTATATATATATATATATATATATATATATATATATATATATATATATATATATATATATATATATATATATATATATATTGTTACGGTTGTGGAAATTTGCAAACCACCATTCAGGTCTCAGAGGTGAGATATCTCTGTAAGTACATGTGTAGTTCGCCCCAAACCCGTTGTTTAGAGGGAATAAATGTGATTCATTCGGGCTGCAACGCTTTGAGATAGCCGTTTTTCTGTTCAATCTTTATGTTGAACCAACCGCCATCACACAACAACCACCAACCACAACGCCGCTTCACAACAACAACAACGCCAACAGCCACGACCTTTACCTTCACAACTCGCTCCCACATCATCGCATCATGCCATTCCCAAATGCACCATGACCATCAAACCACCACCATAAACCCTCCACCACCCTCACCTCCCTCCTTCTTCTGCCATTCCCGCACCACCTGTGAGCACTGAGCGTCGGGCTGTCCTGGGCTCGTACAAGATACGTGCCGAGCCGCGAGTGCAAAATGCGGCTTTTCCGAGGAGAATTCCGATCAGGAAAGCTACACGCCCACTTCTGATCCGTCCAATCAGCAAGCGCGGGGCGGCTTGGCCCCGCCTCCAGGCGCGTCTGTGTGGAATCGAGATATGCAAATTCTAGGACCAGGGGAGATTCACGCCCCTTTTCCTCCATCCAATGGGCGAGCGTGGCTCCGCCCCCGAGCTCATCCTGATCCGGAAATTTGCATATGGGTTCTCCTGCCGGCCTATAAAACGCCAAGCAGAAAAGCAGACTTGGCGTGGCAGAAAAGCGAAAAGAGAAAGAAGAGTTGTTGCGCAAGAGTTGTTGTTGCGAGGCAGTCAAGTCGGGTTGGAGCGCGGAGTGGAGTGGAGTGGAGTGGAGTGGAGTCGGGAGGCGAGGGCGTCCAGGTGGTTTTCTGCAGTCGGCTGAGGAAAATTGGGGGAAGAGTCCGAGGAGCTCGGGTCCGAGGCAAGGAAGACGGCGGTCGGCGACGAGGTCGCGGTGGAATCGCTCGTCACGGGACCCAAGCAAGCCAGCTATACTCCTTCCCCAGAGCATCAACAATTCCCCCTTTTCGCCCGCGCTGAGATAGTGTGAAAAGGGGGCCCCGTTCCCACCCCACTCCAAGCGGTGCCAACGAAACCCGTGAAGAAGCACGAAGTCGGGGCACCGCCGCGCTGCCACATTTGCGGCTCATCACGAAGACGCGGGTAGGACCCCCCCCCCCCGGTCTCGCGGGCCTGGCCGCTCCTCCAGGTCCCGCGCACACATTGGCCTACGGGCCCGTCTGCCCCCTTGCCTATGAGGGTGGCTTTCTTTTCCTTTGGATTTGAGTAAATGTGTGTCAGCGCCGTCTGTGAAGTAAAACTGTTTGAGTGTTGCCGTGTGCTCGCGTAGTTGGTCGTATCTCTGCGTCATTGTTTCTTTTGTTGCATTTGCTATATGTGTGCTCTACGTGTGCCGCGGAATAAATGTGCATCATGTTGAACTGTTTTCCCGTTTCGCTTCGTCTTTTCTTTAATTGAATCTCCATCTTGCTTCACGTAACGGGTTCGTCGTGGGCTGAATACGCCCGATAATTAATCGGAACCGTCGAGGTCGACGATACACCACTCAGTTATCCCGATAGCATGGAACGGTTCGCTTAAGCGGCCTGTGTCCGGAGTCGACCTGCGGCGAGGTGCGATCGCCCGGTCTACCATCCGCATGGGTACTTTGGTAGGTAGAGTTTGGCGAACAACCCTATCCCACGTGGGTGGCCGATTGGCACGATCGTGGTGAGGCCGGAAGGCCCACCCGTGACTAGCTCCTGGCGTTAGTCCGAGAGGGTCACGACAGAATTGTCCGTCCGGTGGGCGACGTGCCGCGATTCTAGTCACGTGGCCGATCGCACGCCGGCGGGCGCGAATTCGCAACAATATATATATATATATATATATATATATATATATATATATATATATATATATATATATATATATATATATATATATATATATATATATATATATATATATATACATATATTCTTCTTCTGGCTGCTCCCGTAAGGGGTCGCCACAGCGGATCATCCGTTATGATCCGCATAATCATTTGGCACAGGTTTTACGCCGGATGCCCTTCCTGACGCAACCCTGGTTGCCTCTTAAGACAGGGATAAGGATTGAATGAGTGATTTTTATATTGCAGGAACCTGAAACTCACAACAGGTGAGTTCAATTCCAAAGTAAAGGAGAATCACCTGCTTGAAATCGAATTATTTCCAAGAACTTCAAAAGCTGCCAATGATATTGTCTGGGCCTTTTTACGATTTGTGTGTGGAATAAGCTAAGATTTAGTAATTTTTCAGCTTTGTTTTTGTTTTCTTCCACTGCAAACCAAGGAAATACATATATGGATACCAAAATATATTATATAATTTCAACAATTTTCTGGAAGAAGTTTTGCATCATTTGAAAAAGTTCAAGGGCACTAATATTTTGGCCACATCTGCATATATATTATATATATTATACTGGAGTACCCGGCATTGCCCGGGGAAAACACATAGGAATAATAAAGGTGTTGTGATGGTGCTGGAACAGGTAGTCTTCAGAGAGGAGGTCATGAAACTGATCCCAGAGTGTGCATGGATTGCTAGGGAAACAGGTGGTGAGGATGACTGCCATGGGGCTCATGAGGTTTGGTGCGGACTGGCTGATGCCTGCCTCCTCCATAGCAAGGTGGAAGTGCTGGTCATTTTCCAGGATCCCCTTGTGAGACAGGCTTCACGGAAGGACAATTCCTGGCCATCCACGGTTCTCAGAGCAGTAAAGGAGGAGGGGCCACAGACTTCAGTCAGGAGAAGTTGAACGTAGTCACAGTCACCCTGCCTCGGACTGATGCTGCAGATACGGCCAATTGCCGGAGCCTTCCAGATTGCATGTGGACCTTCGACCACCTCTCCTCGCTTGCGGCGGGCCCACTTCTTGCGCAACTTGTCCCACGTGTAGTACTCGGGTACCTCGTGGTATTTGAGCATCTTGGCAAAATCGTCATGACTGCAGAAGTCGAAGAAGGCAGTCAGCGCAGTGGCTGGCCTTGGTCGCTGTGCCCTCTCGACGGCATTGTCCACATTGAAGTCGACTCGCTGGCCATTCTCGAGGTGGACGGCTAGGCCAACGGCTGGAGTGAAATGCTCGGAAATTGGGTGCTCCAGGATCCTCCAGACTGCCTCGCTGCTGCTGATGTTGCGTGCATTCTGGAACTGAGCTACCTCATCCACTTGACAGTTTCTGGCCTCCTCATTGGCTCACTGCAATTCAAACACTGCCTGATCGGTCCCCTTGGTGACATACTTGATGCTGTTGATGCTGGAGCTGATCTCAACGTTGATGTGGAAATTGAATTGGTGGAGAAGGAACAGGTTGTAGGGTTCCATCCACTGGTTGGTAACTTCCTGTACCACCCGTTTTCCTTGCTGGCGCATCTTTATCTCACCGGTGTGACCACTATCTTCTGGCTTGAAACGGCGATACTTGGGGTAGCTCTCATTTCCTTGCTCAGTGCTCTACAGGAATGGCTTTGGGGAATCCTTTCAGCTCTTGTGGTCCTTCATGCAAGGGCTGTTCTAGTTGAGGTTTCCGCATGGACCATCGATCATGTGTGCCATGACCATCTTGTGCAGCTCTGGATCTTGCTCCTTGTTGGGAATCTCAGCACTGATGACCAGGTAAATGTCTTTGGGCTTGACCTTGTCCTCTGGAGTGACCCACAGGAGGATGTGGGCATGAGGAAGACCATGCTTCTGGTACTCAATGGTGTACAGGAAGGCTCTCATCTTCCCAAAAGCTCCCTTCTTTAGTAGCTCCATGACCTTCTTGTTCTTTTGACGAAAGACACAGGCAATGATGTCTGGGCGATCATGAGGCTCTTTTCCTGGCAGGAGGTTTTCCTGGACCTCGGTCCATTTGGGATTCGTGGTCATCGTGATGAAGTCAAGCCTTCCCATGTGATGCACATAGGCAATGGCATCACTCTGTTTCTCATGCATCCGCCTTGGCCCACCGGTGTATGTTGCTGGAAGGACCACCCTTTGTCCAACATTGTGAGGGTCACCATCGCTGGCCATGAGGCTGTCACGGAGGTTGTCGTAGTTATTTTGCTCCCGGCGGATAAAGCCCAGTTGCTCTGTCTCGATCTTGCAGTACACATCGACCAGAAACTGCTGAAAGAGTCGTCGCATCTGCAGTATGTGGTTGCCCTCTCTCACCATGATGTGGTAGCTGTAGTACTGCAGCTGTGTGAGTTTTTGTCGATCCTGTCCAGTAGCAGTTCTGGCCACCAGATGGATGCTGTAGCCATCTGTTCCATATGGGAACACTATGGGATACTGGAGTGTATCATAAGATGCATGCAGCTCACTGATCCTTTTAAGTGCCACATCGCGAAGTCTGAGGACAATGCCTCTGGGTTTTGTTGGCCCATTGTCCAAGAGGATGGTGACTTCTGGTGCAGACTGGTTGTTGCAGCGGTGTGTGTGCTCTCCTTGCGGTCGCTTGTTCTCTCTGATGATGATCTGGTGCTCTTCACAGTTGCTTCCTTCTGCAAGTACATCTCTTGCAGTCTTGATCTCATGGACCAGATGGTTATTCTCGTGAAACCACTTTGTGAGCATCTCAAGGATGTGTGGTTTGAGGCCGCTGTGTTTCCTGGCAGACAGCTCCTTGGCATGTGAGTCCAGGAAGTAGACCTGTAGGACCTTTGGCTGCCATCTTCAGACGGGAGCAAGCTGCCAATGTGGTGGAACACTTGACCTTGGATCCGGAAGCTCGGGTTCCAGCCCTGGACTTCAGCTTCCTTGTGCCCGAAGCTCATCATCGCAAAGCTGCCATTATACATCCGAATGTTGTCAAGGAAGTGCTTGCTGAGGGGATCTTCGCCTGAGAGAAGTTCCTTCAGCAAGGGAGGAAGGGCAGGAGAGGGCTCAAGGACGACCTTGCCATCGCTGCAGCACACACCCTTGGTCTCTCCCTTGAACGTGTCAGCAGAGCAGTGGGTGCAGACTTGGTTCATTCGGCCGATGTCTGCATGAGTTGTTGGATCAGCCGGGTCATACGTGAATGCCACCCTGTTGGCATTTGTGTGCTCTTGTGCCTGGGCCATTGCTCCTGCTTCTGTAGTGCGGGGACGCATTGCCTCAAGTCTTGCATCACACTCTTCCTCAGTCTCATTTGCTCATGCTGTTTTTGCCGATGAACATGTTCATTGAGCCTGGCTCATCGCTCCTCTTCAGTCTCTTTTTGTCGCTGCTGCTTTTGCCGCTGTACCTGTTCATTTTGCCTGGCATCTTGCTCCTCTTCAGTCTCTTGGTGTGTTTTCACTTCGCTGCAGCTGCCTTGGAAACATTGGAGCTCTTCCTTCTCTGGGGCATATAAAATCAGAAAGTCAAATTTTGATCAGAAACTTTGTAAACGTTCACTGGTCTGTCCATCCTCTGGTCTGTCTTTATCTTATTTTGATCAGGTTGTGAATAAAACAAGCTCAAATGAGCTAAGATCCTCGTCCTCTTAATGATGACGTCATAAAAACGAATGTGATGTCATTGTGATGTATCACGTTTGCCATAAATTATGTGCTAATCCCCGGCTTGATTCCCACAAGCAAAATTCAAACAGCTTGCCTAGTTTCGGAGATAATGGTATAGGCGATTTCCATTAGCGGCGATATTATGACGCCAACTTTTTTTATAGGAAGAATTTCCAAAATCGGAGACGGTTACTGCCTGCGCGTGGGCTTTCTGCAAATACATGGCGAGTTTCACGAAGATCCGATGAAAACTCTGGGTTGTGAAACAAAAAATAGGAATGACGTCATAAAAATTGATATGACATCATATGTGCGGTAATTCATCTCGCCTAATGCCCTGTTCGATTCCCGCAAACAGAATTCAAAAAGCTTGCCTAGTTTCAGAGATTATTTTTTCAGGCGATTTCCATTAGCGGAGATATTTTGACGTCATAACTTTTTTTCTAGGAGGAATTTTCAAAATCGGAGATCGTTACTGTCTGCGCAGGATACATACGCCAAGTTTCAGGAAGTTTCGATGAAAACTGTAGGCTGTGGAACAAAAAGGTCCACAAGAACAACAACGTGAGTAAGACTTAGAGATCCTCCACGAGGATCTAAAAAGTCGCGACGTGGAAAATCAATCAATTGCAGCAGAAAAAAATTGAAACGGCCAAAAAAAATTGACTAATAATTATTTTGAGTTCTTTTTTAAAACATCTAAGGTGTGCTGTGGTACCTGTGAGACGTGCTGATTCCGAATATGCCTTTAGTTTTGCTCTGTGATGCGTAGTTCTCCAGTTATAAGAGGACAAACAAACATACACCACCACTTTATATATTTAAAGAGAATAATAATAATAATAAGAATATTATATATATATATATATATATATATATATATATATATATATATATATATATATATATATATATATATATATTTCGTCTTGCAGCTGCTCCTGTTAGGGGTCGCCACAGCAGATCATCCGTTATGATCCGCATACTGATTTGGCATAGGTTTTACGCCGGATGCCCTTCCTGACGCAAACCTGGTTGCCTCTTACGACACAGGGATAAGGATTGGGTTTCGTCATGATTCCGGGCTGCCCTACACCCTCATAGCGCGGCCCAGTGCAGAGAGCCCGTCCTCAAGCGATCCTCCAACCCATGCTTCCGAGTAGCTGGATTACAAGCGCACGCCACTACGTCGTGTGTGTGTGTGTGTATGTGTATGTGTATGTGTATGTGTATGTGTATGTGTATGTGTATGTGTATGTGTATGTATGTATGTATGTATATGTATGTATATATATATATGTATATATATATATATATATATATATGTATATATATATATATATATATATATATATATATATATATATATATATATATATATATATATATATGGGTTAATACCAACTTACAGTTGATAAATATAACAACTTTGAAATGCTTAATACTTCATGATTTATGCCACACCACCACCGCAGGGCATTTCAACGTGATCTGATTATGGTAGGAATCAAACTCGATCAGCACTCGGTTGAAATGTGTTGAAAAATATAACCGCGTTGACCAAAGCACAAATGCTGCATGTGTGATGATGCATCAGGTCACGTTTCGCCGTGCATGCACCGTGAGGTCACACGTGCCAGAAGAGGGAGTACGTGAGCTGCATTACCTCCCAATCACCTGAACAACGCTTGCCTGAGCTTCCAACTCCTCTTCGATCGAACAAGTCAGCTTTGTTTTCATAAAGAGTCTAATTCGCTAAATACGTTTACGAACAGTGTTGTAAGTGCAGTGGATCGTATATGCCGCCTGCCTATAATAATAATAATAATAATAATAATAATAATAATAATAATAATAATAATAACCAGGCACAACAAATCCCGCCCATTTAAGGCTGTTAGGGTTGATTATAAGGAATATTTTAGTCTTAGTTTGAAGTCAATTAACCCATTTTTGACGAAGTTATGACCGTAAAACTTCAAACCCTACTGATCTTCACAAATTTATGCTTTTTTCACGATAGGATTGTTAGGATGTTGAGTCACAAATAGAATCATGTTCACTTTTAGATTAGTTTGAAGTAAATCGAATCATTTTTGACGAAGTTATAAGCGAAAAACGATTTTGACCTTTTCGTGACCTTGACCTTGACCTAATTGGACCCAAAACTTAATGGGGTCATCCGAGGTTCATTACCCACCTGTGGATACAATTTGACAGTCTTTGGGCCAGCCGTTTTCCCATAAAGTTGTATTTTCGTAACCATGTTCTAGTTTTAATGGAAAATTTGTAATTTTGACCGATGACCATGACCCCCAAAACTTCGAACCCTACCGATCTTCACAACTATGCATTTTCACTATAGGAATGGGTAGGATTATAAATGACAAATAAAATAAGGTTCACTATAAGCTTAGTTTGAAGTAAATCAGATCATTTTTGAAGAAGTTATGAGCGAAAAACGATTTTGATCTTTTCGTGACCTTGACTTTGACCTTTGATCCAATTGGATTTTTGCCATAAAGTTGCTAACAGACAGACAGACAAACAAACAGACAAACAAACCGGACGCTCCCTCCCTCGATAATTAACAACCGTCTGATCATGATTTTCAGGTTGGTATTTAGAAAAGATGACACAAACAATGCAGGTTCAATGCCTGTGACATGTACGACGTTAATTGACTTCGTTCGTTCAATAAGTTTGATCACAAACCCACTAGTTTGTTTAATGGGTTCAGGTGGATCAAATTAATGACTTAAACTACCTTTCAATAACAACCTGATGTTGCAGTGCGTAAGATGTGGCACAAGAGTAAAAAAAAATATTTATGATTCACAATCGGTTATAACGGTTAAATGTTTTTCACGACGAAGAACGAAGCGTGCACGGCTCTTACACTCCATTTCACGTAAGTGATTGATTGTCAGAGAACTATGATGTCATACCTTTTTGACACAGAGAGGGGAAAAGGGTGAAGTTCTGTTTTTCATATTTTGAAAAATTCAATCGTAGTTTGGCATAATATCTAAACATATCAAGTAATTAAGATGGGGCTTTTGAAATGACAGAATCAATCCCAGAATGTTTGGCGCACACACAAACACCTTGGCGGTAATGTTGATGGAGGCATGTTTCCTTATATTGTGTGTACGAGATAACTTTTGTTCGCTAAAATGGCTCACAAAGCTTCTAAAAGAAGCCGAAAATACCTGGAAAAGCACCTGAGAGAAAAGTATGTGCCTTTGCACACACAGAGTTGGAGAACTTTCTCAGATCACCCAAAGGGCAGAGATCTTGTAGCTCTCTGTACTGCAGTGAGCCAGGCCCAAGGGATCGTGGACAGGCGCGTTCTACACAAACCCCTGACAGATCATCAGAAGTGAATGGACTTTGTATCTTCTGGGAGTGCCTGGTGTGATCATGGCTGGCTTGGTGATTTATTTAATGGACGTCGGTAAATGGAAAGATGGCATCGTGCATCATTAGCAACAAAGCAATTGCTGCTACCAACTCTTCAACAAAGGACATCTTCACAACGTGAAAATACACGAATCTTGTCCCAGCTATTAGTTATGTGGGAGCACGATGTACCAAGAAGACTTCCTTGAGGGAGTACCTGGTTTGTATGTTTCGGAACACCGATGAACATGTCATATCTGGGGCTTGTGAATACACTCAGTAAGTTTGAAATCAACGTTTAAATATTGTGATGTCCACGGGACTTGAACAGTCCCGCCAACGTAGAATGAGCCGAAACGATGGAGGCGGTTTATTTATTTCTAACCCAAACATGGCGGTTCTAACCGCTCTACCGCAAACGGGACGAGGAAGGTGGCACGAGTCACTTTTCACTGAGTTGATGATGTTTATTTGTTTTTATTATTAACCAGAAATAACAAGACTCGGCAAGAAGAGGGATCCGGGGCGATTCGACGGGATGGTGTGGGATCGGGCGTGGGGAAAACACAGACAATTCCAATGAATATACAGATCTCAAACCCTCTAAGGCGCCAAGTACACACACACACACACACACACACACACACACACACACACACACACACACACACACACACACACACAAAACGTAGCTATTTCTGGTGGTCAGGCTGGACTGTGGTGTGGACGCAACTGTCCCTGGATCAGCGTCGGACGAGCTGGCCTTGCTCTCGTCAGGGGGGGGGGCAGGAGAAACCGTGGTGCTGTCGACCTCCTGGTCCTGGCCCAAGTCCGCTCACAGCCGCCAGGGAACCAGTTCTGGCTCCAAATTGCGAGCAGGAGAGGGAGGCAGGTCCGCCCGCCGTTCGACCCCGTACTCCGAGTCAGCAGAACCCCAGAGCCCACCAAGGTGAGGCACGAGGCTCAGCAAGGCTCCAAGACACGATGAAGAACACGATCGAATCAGCACAACAACAAGCACGCTCTCCGCGCAACAGCCTCCACACCAAAAAAAAACTATCTTTTTGTCCCGATCTTCTTCCTCTTCCTTTTCGACGCCGAACAGAACCTTTTTATCCTCCTGTCCTCGTCACTTCCAATCGAGCCGTTTTATTGGCCCACCGCCGTCGCCTTCCGCCAATCGTGATCACGGGGCGGAGCCATCCGCAGCCCTGTCCTGTGACATCACGGCCAGCCTCCAGGGACTACTAAAAGGGGTTTACACAGACACACTTACCCTATCCCGTGTCTCTATCTAATTACCTGACAAATATCATTTCCCCCTTGAAGAAATGGACATTTACTAGACAACTTATCACCACTGAATTGCTACTTATTACATCGAGATCCTGGTAAACTCGAACAGCATGGCATACCGAATTAAACATCCTAATTACCCTTTGAATGCATACCCCCCCCTCAAACGTAACACTGCCCCCTCCTCTGGTACCGCAGCTTCTGCAAGGTATATCACAGGCGCTACCGTACCAGCCTTAACACTCACTTACTCACACCTAATTAACCTAACGAAATAAAGTAGGAGGGCAATGGGCAGCGAGTCGCAGCTAACTTACCTATCCTGCTTAATGTACTACCCCCTTATGGCCTTATCCTCGTCGAAACAATCATTCGTTTTTTATTTTTTTATTTTTTTTATTTTATCACATGAGAGCACTGAGCGAAGTTGCACTCCATCTTCTGGATCATCACTCTTGCCCAACACTCTTCCAGTGATCTGGGGAGGGGAAACAAAAGGTTCCACAAAAACACAACACTTATACTTTACATTCCTACTCTAAGCCTTAACGACACTATTCACAGGATATTTACACTTGACCGTCTCCCCCAGTGGATGCTAATAGACCCAGCGTTACCTGGGGAGCCAATTTTCAAATTTGCTTGCCCCAAAATTATGCGGACATCATGCCCTTGCTGCACATGTCAAGTTGTGCGGGATCGAGTGGGACCCATACATCTTCACAACACTCACACCATGGTCATCATCACATTTCTAGGTCATGGTCCTCATTTTAATCATGCAGGCTGAATCCCGTCATGGCCGTGGGGTGGGTTACCACAAGATGATGGGGGCATCTCAGGTGCAACCATGCCCACAGGTAAGCTTTAGTCCAACCCGGACGTTTCTCCGCCCCACTCCCTTTGATTCCCTCCCCCCTGGTAGCCATCAGCTCTAATCTCGTACAACACTCTGGAAGGGGTCTCACTGGCTCCTCTGGCCTTCCTGGGTCGCCAAGGTCCTACCCGCCTTGGTCGCCCAACCAGACCCTCTCCCGGTTGCCTCCAGACACTGTCACCATGAGCCACCAGGTGGTGAATCTCCTTGAAGGGGGTCGCAATTCACGCTCACCATGAGCTTCAGCAATCCCTGTGGACAAGCACATCATCCCCACCCACAAAACCCACATGACTCCCCTACCCCATCGGCCTTACATGTGACACCTGCATTTCTAACACTTCGCCGACCATGACCTTCCCTGTTACCACACCATGTCCAATAAAAAATCAATGTGTGCACCATACATTTCACTTCTTAACTTAAAACAACTCACACAGCACTTCTCACCCGATCCACGCAGCAGCCATTGGACAGCCACGCATGCCCGCTTTGTTTCCAATTACCCACTGTCCCGATTGTCACTCTAAAACCCAGCAGAAGTCACATACCCATGCCAATTTTCCCACAATTCATTTTTTTCCACCAAAGGAGGGCAGGTCAGGTCAGGTATGGGGGCATGTGCCAGAACAGCGCGTCGCTGCGTCCACTTTCTGCCGGTACTCCAGGGGCCTCCATCTGGCCATCCCCCAGGCAGATGCCAGGCCCATCCCCATCTCCTTGAGATGATGGTCAACCTGCTGCAACCATGAGGCACGTGGTCGGCCCACTGGCCTCCTCCACTCATGAGACTCCCTCACTGAGAGAATCTTGTGAGCAGGATCAGCGTCAGGAAAACGAGCCAAATGTCCATACAGCCGCAACTGACGCTCACGGACTATGCAGGTGACAAATCTCATCCGAGTCTCTCTCAGCAACCGCTCGTTGGACACAAAATCCGACCAGCGATAGCCAAGGATTCTCCGAAGAGACCTGGTACCAAAGGAATTAAGTCTCCGTCTCAGATCCTTGGTCAGAGTCCAAGTCTCGCACCCATAGAGCAAGACTGGAAGTACCAAGGACCTGAAGACTCGGACTTTCATCCTCCCGCACAGGTACCGGCAGCGCCACACCCCATGATCCAGTGAATCCATGACTCCCCAGGCCCGACCCAGACGTCTATTGACCTCTGACTCGCAGCCAGCAGAGACATGAATATCACTGCCAAGGTAAGTGAATCTCTCCACGACCTCAACATCCTCACCACAAACAGACACAGACAGGACAGCAGCATCCAAGATGTCACCGAAAGCCTGGATCTTCGTTTTGACCCAAGAAACCCGTAATCCCAACGGCTCCGACTCCTCATTCAGCACCTCGAGGGCCCCCAAGAGGATGTCTAAAGTCTCCGCAAAGATGACTGCATCATCTGCAAAATCAAGGTCCGAGATCTTGACAATGCCAAACGATGCACCGCAACTTGATCTCTCCGACATCCTCCCTAAAATCCAGTCCATACAAGTGCTGAAAAGTGTGGGGGCAAGTACACATCCCTGACGAACTCCAGTAACAACTGGAAATAAGTCAGAGATGGTACCACCACACTTCACAGCACTCTCAGTACCAGAGTAGAGTTCAGACATCAGATCGATCAGTTTTGGTGGCACCCCACGAAGACCAAGAATCCTCCAGAGGACATCCCGATTCACTGAATCGAACGCTTTACAGAGATCAACATAGGCTGCAAGCAGCCCCTGCCGAAACTCTCGTCTGCGTTCGGTGAGGACACGAAGTGCAAGGATATGGTCAATCGTTGACCTCTTTGGTGTAAAGCCTGACTGCTCTGGACGCTGGTGCTCAAGCAGATGGTGGCGAACCCTATCAAGAATTATCCGAGCAAAGACCTTGCCCGGCACTGAGAGCAGCGTCACCCCTCGGTAGTTGTTGCAGTCTTGGCGATCACCCTTCCCTTTCCAGAGAGGGACAACAAGGCCCCTCTTCCAGTCAGTTGGGATGATGCCTGTGTTCCAGGCAGAGCACAAAACTGCATGCAATGACACGAGTGCAGCATTTCCACCAGCCTTGAGAAGTTCAGCATGGATGCCACAGATCCCTGGAGCTTTGCCCCGTTTCAACTGGTTCACCGCAGTCCGTGTTTCCACAAGCGAAGGTGGACCACAGTTGATTCGAGGGTCAGCAACAGGGATTGTAACACCCTTGACGTCCAACTCGACAGCTGGGGGATCTGCCTGGTACAACCGCTCAAAGTAACCGGCCCAGCGGGCCTTCACTTCGGACTCCTCTGTCAAGAGCCTACCACTCTCTGCTCGAACTGCAGTGCTCCGAGGGATGGGCTTGGATGAACGTAATGCGCGAATTCCCTTGTAAGCGGGACGAGAATCACCTGTCCACAGGTGATGCTCTACCCCCTCACAGATTCCTCGCACATAGGCCTCCTTGTCCACCCTCAGTGCACGTACAGTTTTACGCCTCAGCTCCCTGAACAGCTCAGCTCTGCCATTCAGCCTGGCCCTGCGACTCTGGTCAATGGTATCCAGTGTCCCTTGAGAGACAAAATTCTTCTTTGCCCTGCGGTGAGCTCCAAGGCATCCACCAGCAACATCAAGGACGGTGGTCTTGAAGGCGCTCCACAACTCTTCAGGACCCCCCAAAGCACCCAGACCCCCCAAGTGTCCACTCAGCCTGTTCGCAAACTCCTCAGCTGCTCTCTCATCCCTGAGCTTGGCAACATCCAGCCTCGGCTGGGATGGTACCATTCTCCAGGATTTAAGGTGCAGCTTTAGAGTTGCTACAACAAGCCTGTGGTCAGTATTGAGGAACTGAGCACTCCGGTAGACCCTGCAGTTCTGGATCATCCTCCAACGACCGTCAATGAGGACATGGTCAATCTCCTTTGCCACACCGCCAGCGTTGGAATACCAAGTCCAGCGATGAGCTTGTGGGCGCTGAAACCATGAACCAGCCACCCTAAGTCCATGACTTCTTGCAAAGTCAAGGAACTTAGTGCTATTCTGGTTCATAGTTCCTGACCCATGGGGACCAACACACACCTCATAACCATCCCTATCAGTTCCAGTCGATGCATTGAAATCCCCCAAGACTAGAAGTGTATCTCGTCTGGGGCACTGATCAACCACAGACTCGAGTGTGGCGTAGAATGCATCCTTCACGGTGAGATAACTCGCCTCAGTCGGAGCATAAACAGAGACCAGGGAAATGACACCTAAGGAGTGACGAATCCTTAATCTCATAATACGCTCGTTGACCGGTGTTACCTCAATTATCATTGGGGTCAGCTTATTGGACACAGCTACAGCAACTCCTTGGGTATGGTAACCATCAGAGCGACCAGACCAATAGTAGGTGTAACCACCCACCATTATCTCGCCGCAATCCGGTCTCCGAACCTCAGAGAGAGCTGCAATCCCGATGTCCAAACGCTTGAGCTCAGATGATAACAGAGACAGGTGATCATCCTCTCTTAGGGATAGGACATTCCAGGCACCCACCCGAAGGGACCGCCTCAGGTTAACCCAAGGAGACCGCCGTCTGGTGGACGACACCTCAGCACCACTCCGACACACTCTCCCGCAATCTGACCCAGGGATGTTACCCCGTGGTTTCCCTCCTATCATCAAAGATTGGGGGTCCTGAAGGCTTTGCCCCAATCCCGTCATCCGGTGAGCTGCCCTGCGAAGGGAAGCTGCACAGGAGGTACTCCCACGGAGTGGGTTTTCAGATTTTTTTTTTTTTTTGAAAGGAGGGCACTTCGCCACAATCTCAGCAGCCGAGCATGGCCGTATATGCTCAGCCGAATCTAGTCTCCCCGACCCACGACAGTGACCTCCGGACCCGACCCATGAAAGGGCATCTCGGATAGACCTGGCGGTTCAGCAGGAGGATTCACCCTCTCCAAGTCTAAAAGTCTATCGGAGGGTCCCTCCATCGCCGGGTACTGGCAATATCGTTGCACGTGTCCTCTTCGCCCGCACCGGAAACAACTCCCCATAAAAGGCCCCCGTGAGTATCGGTGAAATGTCTCTTCCGGTTCCGGACCCCCTCGGCCATAATTGAATTGCTCTATTGGCTGGGCTGGACCTCGCCGCTTTGGCGCACTAATTACCGGATTACCCTTGATCAAACTTGACAGTTTCTGGCAAATTTCCTGAAACCTTTGGGTAATGCCAATTTCTCCCAGCCCCCCTCCCTGATCCTGGATCTCCGCCTGTCGGATTGTCACCGATGGCCTCTCTGGAACCCGACCCGGCCGACTCCACGAGGCCAGCCTGGCCGCGCACTCGGCCGCTCGGTGAACGGTGGGTGGATCCTGTAACTCCACTAGCGCTCGGACCTCAGGGTCAGGAAGAGCAGCTAAAATTTTCTCTAGTGCCAGTCTGTCCCATGCCTCCACTGTAAGGTCCCGATACGCGATCCTGACTGATTGGTAAATGTCCTGTGCCAGCTCCTGCACTGTCTCACCCGGCTTTAATCTGCGGTGCTGGAGCTGGGCCCGCACCAGATCACAGTTTGCCGCGAACCAAAACTGACGGCTCAATGCCTCGCAAATGTGGGAGCTGGTCAACATCCCTCCGCGATCACGTTTAACACATCTGCGGCTGGTCCCCGCAACATTGCCACCAAATTCCCTGTACGTTCCCGCTCATTCCACCCGTTTAGTCGGGAAATGCACTCAAATTGCGTCAGAAAAGCTTCAACGCTCCCTGACCCGTCATAATTTACCAGGGGGATCACTTTTACGGTGGCCCGCTTCTCAGTTTCTCCCTTGTCCGAATCCAGCCCAGGGATCAAACACCCTTGTGGCTGCGTATCCAATTTCGGAGCCCACTGTGGCCAAAGATGTTTTGTGGTGAGGGTCTCATGGGTCAATTTTGCCTCCTGTTCCAAACGTTGAATGGACCGATTCACCTCTTCCCGCAGGATCTTATGGGCCCGCACAACCTCCTCCAAGGGTCCGTCGCGAGTTTGTAGCTGCTCCTCAACCAACTCGGACACTCTACTTACAAAAGACGGCTCTACCAGGCCTTTATCCAAGACTTCATCTTGGCTCATAATTTTATCTTGTTCGTCCAAACGAGCCTCCAATCCTTTTACCTCCTCCGCCAAATTCATCCCTTGCTTCCTCAGCTCTCCCCACTCTTCAACTTTCAGCTGCATACGAGCATCCACACAGGCACGATGACGTTCCAGGCTTTCATCCACTTTATCAACCCGAATGTTCGTTGCATCAATTTTATCTACCAATTTTTTTCGTATATTTTCCCCCTCCAATGTAATTTCTACCTTTGTTTCCTCCAATCTATCCTCGAATTTACTTTGTATTTCTCCCAATTTAACATCCACACACTCCTGCATCTCAGTTTTCATTTTCTCCATCTTTTCCCCCAATTCATCCCTCATTGAATCAATCCGTGCACCCAACTGTTCCCCCATTACCCCCAATCGATCCGCCATCTCTGCCTCCTGTGCCGTCATTTTTGCCCTCTGTGTCACGAATTGATTTTCCATTTGTGCCGTCATTTCTGCCCTCTGTGTCACGAATTGATTTGCCATTTGTACCGTCATGTCCGCTATTAAACGTTCCAACAGTGTCTGGATAGTCATCGCACCGGTTTCCGGCGCTGCTGGCCCCGTTACTGGCAATGAAGCACGGTCCACGCTCGGAATGGGGGAGGTTTCAACCCTACCCCCGTCTCTCCCTTCTTCCCCCAACTCGCTGCCAGACACGTGGCCTTCCTGCTCAAACATCTGCACATCCGCCATGGTGCAGAAGTCCCGTTTGCCGCCATTTAATTTAAATTTGAAAAATCCCGCCAAAATTTTCCCGCGCTCGCGCGCTTTTCTGTAATAATTTTATATTCCAATTCGTGGCGAGATTTTAATCTTGGTATATTCTCCTGATACCAAATATAATTTAGAGGGGTTCAAACATCCAACACCCTGACACCAATGTGACGTCCACGGGACTTGAACAGTCCCGCCAACGTAGAATGAGCCGAAACGATGGAGGTGGTTTATTTATTTATAACCCAAACATGGCGGTTATAACCGCTCTACCGCAAACGGGACGAGGAAGGTGGCACGAGTCACTTTTCACTGAGTTGATGATGTTTATTTGTTTTTATTATTA
Organism: Eptatretus burgeri; assembly: GCF_056783735.1. Lineage (NCBI taxonomy): Eukaryota > Metazoa > Chordata > Myxini > Myxiniformes > Myxinidae > Eptatretus > Eptatretus burgeri. The sequence continues at coordinate 18,300,271 of NC_140976.1, read as the reverse complement.
ACCAGAAATAACAAGACTCGGCAAGAAGAGGGATCCGGGGCGATTCGAAGGGATGGAGTGGGATCGGGCGTGGGGAAAACACAGACAATTCGAATGAATATACAGACCTCAAACCCTCTAAGGCGCCAAGTACACTCACACACACACACACACACACACACACACACACACACACACACACACACACACACACACACACACACACACACACACACACACACACACACAAAATGTAGCTATTTCTGGTGGTCAGGCTGGACCGTGGTGTGGACGCAACTGTCCCTGGATCAGCGTCGGACGAGCTGGCCTTGCTCTCGTCAGGTGGGGGGGGGGGCAGGAGAAACCGTGGTGCTGTCGATCTCCTGGTCCTGGCCCAAGTCTGCTCACAGCCGACAGGGAACCAGTTCTGGCGCCAAATTGCGAGCAGGAGAGGGAGGCAGGTCCGCCCGACGTTCGACCCCGTACTTCCGAGTCAGCAGAACCCCAGAGCCAACTAAGGTGAGGCACGAGGCTCAGCAAGGCTCCAAGACACGATGAAGAACACGATCGAATCAGCACAACAACAAGCACGCTCTCCGCGCAACAGCCTCCACACCAAAAAGAAACGATCTTTTTGTCCCGATCTTCTTCCTCTTCCTTTTCGATCCCGAACAGAACCTTTTTATCCTCCTGTCCTCGTCACTTCCAATCGAGCCGTTTTCTTGGCCCACCGCCGTCGCCTTCCACCAATCGTGATCACGGGGCGGAGCCATCCGCAGCCCTGTCCTGTGACGTCACGGCCAGCCTCCAGGGACTACTAAAAGGGGTTTACACAGACACACTTACCCTATCCAGTGTCCCTATCTAATTACGTGACAATTATCATTTCCCCCTTGAAGAAATGAACATTTACTAGACAACTTATCACCACTGAATTGCTACTTATTACATCGAGATCCTGGTAAACTCGAACAGCATGGCATACCTAATTAAACATCCTAATTACCCTTTGAATGCATACCCCCCCCTCAAACATAACAATATATTCTACTTACGATTAATCGTGTTGGGGACAGGGAAGTGTGAGAGCTGTTATAAATCTATTATTTGTTTGGTTCCGGGGCCACAAGAGGAATTTTTTGCATCTGTTGTTAAAGGAGAAGTGTGTGTGTGTGTGTGTGTGTGTGTGTGTGTGTGTGTGTGTGTGTGTGTGTGTGTGTGTGTGTGTGTGTGTGTGTGTGTGTGTGTGTGTGTGTGTGTGTGTGTGTGTGTGTGTGTGTGTGTGTGTGTGTGTGTGTGTGTGTGTGTGTGTGTGTGTGTGTGTGTTAGTTATCTGCATTTGTGGGTTTCAGAAAATGTAATTGAGTCCTCCCATGGTTCAAAGTTTCCACCACCGTTTTGATAAGAGATTACGATCACGATTCATGGCACAAGTTGTGAAGTTTTATTGTTCTCAAAGTTTTGTTTCAAGGGCTCTTTTCATGACCGTCACCAAGCCCTGGGAAGCTTCTGTAGTTTGTTTGTAGTCATGTTCCTCGGGATGGTTTTTAATATCTCCGTGAGGTTCTTCTTTGCCATTCCCGTTGCTCCAATAATCACTGGTTTCCTGCACACTTCAGCTTCTAAAATATTTGGACTTCACTTTTGAGATCTTGATATTTGATTCATTTTCTTGATTTCTGCATTGTTTCAGCCAAAATATGCCTGGTGTTGGCTTAATGATTAGAATGGTTAGTGCGGTGAGCTTGGGATCCTTGGATCCTGAGTTCAAATCCCACTTGGCTGTTGAATTAATACCAGGTGGGGTTGACTGCCTGTCATCCTTCTGAGGTTGGAAAAATGAGTGCCAGCTTGCTGGCATCCTCTGTTGGAGTGGTGACCCATCCAGGATTGTGCCCAATAGCCAAGGAGACAGCAAAAGCAGCACTCATGCTCTGTACAGAGTATGGTCCCAATTGATGGATGGATAAGCCAAAATCATTTGGTGCTGTGACATCTCCATTAGCAATGCTGTTTTTTCCTTGTTGTACCGAAGTACTATCTCCGGTTGCAATTCTTTGTTTTCTGTGTTCATGCTCGATGGGATCCTCCTCAGATCCCTGCTGATGAGCTCCAATCCGACAACTATGGTGGAACTTCGCCTAAACTGCAAACAGGTCAAAACCTCTGATTTTATGGAGGAGATTTTCCCTTCCCTAGCTTTTTGCCTGTGGCTCGACCTAGTAACATGCACTTGTCATGGTTAACATGATACATCTCTCTGTCTTATGAGAAGAACATCCAGAAGCAGGCAGAGTTTTGTTGACAACACCAAAAAAGATACACTTATGTGGGAAGATCGTTGAGTTAGGATGACTTTGCTAATGCGGAAAATGATGTCGCTGTGATGTTGAAGATTGTGAGCTGTCTGTTTGTTGCAACCTGTCCAGCTTCTTCGTGAAACCTTGATAGCCATGTCTGTGGTACCCCATGACATCCAGATTAGCACCTCCAAGTGTCGAGGGAATCTGACTACTCACTGCTTAAGCCGCTGTCACACCTTAAAGGGTTTGCCAGCGTATGCCGACGTATAAAAAATTTGCCGAATGCGCTGGCACACGTTGAATACATTATGGGTAAGTTTTGTATACGTTAAGAGCACGCTGAAGCACGCTGGCATACGTCGTAGTATGCCGAGTACGTCGACAAATTTTCAGCATGTTGAAAATTTTTCAACGTATGCCACACGTTCCGCATATGCTGGCCGTAAGTTGTAGACACGTTACGTGGTCGTTGATACACGTCGACACACATTACTTGTAAGTTAATCATAAGTCGAAACACGTCGAGGTAATGTTTAGCGTCAGTGTTCCAGACTCCCTGTTTTTTTTTCTTTTCTTTTCTTTTCTTCGGTATGATGGTGATGTTGACACTTCGATTTCTAGTGCGGTTATGATTTAAATCGTTGAGCGGCAGCCTTTTAATTATATTATATTATATTATATGATATTATATTATAACCGCACTAGAAATCGAAGTGTCAACATCACCGTCATCCCGAAGAAAAAATAAAAATTAAAAAAAAACCAGGGAGTCTGGAACACTGACGCTAAACATTACCTCGACATGTTTCGACTTATTAGTAACTTACAAGTAACGTGTGTTAACGATCGCGTAACGTGACTACAACTTATGGCCAGCGTATGCGGAACGTGTGAGTCATACGCTGGTATACGTCAAAAATTTTCAAGCATGTTAAAATTTGTCGACAAGCTTAGCATACTACAACGTATGCCAGCGTGCTCTTCACGTATACAAAGCTTGCCCATAACGTATTCGACGTGTGCCAGCGTTTTAGACATTTTTCATACGTCGGCATATGCTGGCTAAATCGTCAAGGTGTGACAGGGCCTTTACATACTATACTTTGAATCAGGTGGTTATGCCAGTCTCTTGTCTCGGATTTCATGCAGAGAGGTCAGTTTCTCAACTGGATCACCTCTGAAATTTCTAATACATGAAAATGATCCATGATCAGCAACACTGCTCAGATGCAAGATACACTCTTGAGGTTTTACTCTTTTTGGAGATTGGGACTCAGAACTCTCAGTGGCTTTTCCTTTTGCCCCTTTGGTCCATTTTAGTTTCCCATGATTTCAAATGAGTTCGTTCCTTGTCGAATCCATGCGTGCCCGCCACCTGCATAGTTGAGTAGCATTTGGAGTAGTTTGTGAAGAATTTATATATTAAGTTTGATTTGAAAGCCTCATAAAATAAGCTCTGGTGGCATCAAAATGTGAACACTTTGGAGGGTGGAGAATGCTTTTGCAGGCCACTGTACACACCACTCTTTGACTAAAAGACCCCTACCTTACTACCGTCATAATTCTCCTCTTCTTTACTCACATGCTATGTCTCCTGGTCCCAATCACTGTCCATTCTGGGGAACAATTCTTCTGAATATATTTTCTCTACACAATTCATTATCATAAACATCTCTATCATACCCCATCGTAACAATCTACTTTCTAATGTATAAAGTCCTGTCTCTTTCAGCCATTCCTCATAAGTTGGTCGACTTTGCCCCTGAATTAATCTCGTCACTTTACACTGAACTCTATTTATGGCAGCTATGTCCTTGCTCAGATGTGTTGACAAAAATGTGCAAAAATACTTGAGGTGAGCCCTCATTAATTCCTGTACAGTGTTTAAACTAGACTTCCTCGTGATTTGTAATTTATCCTCCTGTGAATACAACCTAGAATCCAATTAGCTTTCCCGATACCTGCCTCGTACTGTGCTGCATGATTAAGATATTGGTTAACCTCTCACTTATCTGATCTGTCACCTCCCTCAAAACTCTCAGTTGTATATTATGGGGCCCTGAGCTGTCTCTTCTAGTTTTCCTCACTGTTTCCTTACTTTCTTGATTCTATCTGGAACTCGTCTGAAAGCTATTCCTCACCTCCAGGATAGCTGCTCTCACGGAAAGGAAATTCCCTTGATTGTTCTTGTGTAAATGTTGAAGCAAAATAACTATTTAATTAATCTCGCATCACATTTTCATCACAAACCAATCATTCTTTGCTCTCCCTCAATATGCGACATTCAAAATGACATATTCCACCCCAGAATGCTCCGTGCTCATGCATAAAACTCCTGGAAACGGAGGTGTTCGACATACCATAAAGTATATCATATGTGTGAGATAAGGATTGTTCCCTAAAATGGATCACAAAGCTTCTAAAAAGCCAAAAATACTTGGATAGGTGCCTGAAAGAAGGGGCTATGTCTCCACACAGCTGAAAACTTGGAGAACTTTCTCAGTTTGCTGAAAGGACAGCTGTCCGTACTGCAAACTCTTGACCATGTGGGCCAGTGCAAGGCCCGAGTGGATGGATGTGTGCACACAAACTCCTGACGGATCACAACCAGTGAATGGTCTTTGAACCTTGTTGGAGTTCCCCCCTGTGAACATAGCAGGTTTGCTGATTTATTTAATGGACATCTGCAATTGGAAAGACGATGCATTGCGACATCACCAAATAACGGCAACCAACTCTTTGGCAAAGGATACCTTCGCAACATGAAAATACACAAAGCTCAACACCAACTCTGTCTCATCCACCGATATTTCTCGTATTTCCGATATTTTGTGAGTCCAATTTGCATTCAGGAACATAAAAATTATGGTTACCCATTTTAAAATCTCCACTCTTTCATTTAAATCCTGAAAATCATGTAAAAAAGATGACCAGTATGTGAATTACAGATTTTGCGCAGGGGACAGCAGGTTAAAAGTGTTCGGTTAGCAGAACCGAGTCGGTGAAATCGCACACACAGTGCATGCGTGAAAGGCCTTGTTTGCATTCATACGTCATTTTGAAAGTCACATGTTGTCCCATACTTACACACTCTTTATTCCTTCTATACTTAAAACAATACTTTCCTATTTTGTTTAATATTCTTGTCCATATCCTTCTCATTGGATACAAAGTCCGACCAGCATTAGCCAAGGATTCTCCAAAGAGACCTGGTATGAAAGGAATTAAATCGCTATCTCAGATCCCTTGTGAGAGTCCAAGTCTCACATCCATAGAGCAAGACTGGAAGCACCAAGGACCTGAAGACTCAGACTTTCGTCCTCCCTCACAGGTACCGGCAGTGCCACAATCCATCATCCAATGAATCCATGACTCCACAGGCCCGACCCAGATGTCTATTGACCTCTGGCTCCCAGCCAGCAGAAACATGAATATCACTGACAAGGTAATTGAATCTCTCCACGACCTCAACATCCTCACCACAGACAGTTGCAGACAAGACAGCAGCATCCAAGATGTCATTGAAAACCTGGACCTTTGTTTTGACCGAGGAAACCTCTAACTGCAGCAGCTCTGACTTCTCATTCAGCATCTCGAGGGCCCCCAAAAGGATATCTAAAGTCTCCACAAAGATGACTGAATCATTTGCGAAATCAAGGTCAGAGATCAAGATATTCCCAAATGATGCACCACAAGCTTGATCTCTCCGACATCCTCCACAGAATCCACTCCATACAAGTGCTGAAAAGTGTGGGGGCCAGTACACACCCCTGACGAACGCCAGTAACAACTGAAAATAAGTCAGACATGGTATCACCATATCTCACAGCACACCCCATACCAGAGTATTGTTCAAAATCATATTGATCAGTTTTGTTTGCACCCCACAAAGACCAAGATTCCTCCGGAGGACATCCTGATTCATTGAATCAAACACTGCAGAGATCTCCACCCTCAGCGCACGTGCAGTTTTACACCTCAACTCCCTGAACAGCTCAGCTCTCCCATTAAGCCTGGCCCTGTGACTGATCAATGGTATCCGGTTCCCCTTGAGAGAGAAAATTCTTCATCGCTCTCTGGTGAGTTCAAAGACATCCACCGGCAACATCAAGGAAGGTGGTCTTGACAGCATTCTACAACTCTTCAGGGTTCTCCATAGCACACAGACCATCCAAATCCCCACTCGGCCTGCTTGCAAACTCCTCAGCTACCTTCTCATCTTTGAGTTTGCCAACATCCAGCATAGGCTGAGATGGCGTCATTCCCCTGGATTTAAGCTGCAACTTCAGAGTTGCTCTCACAAGCCTGTGGTCAGTATTGAGGAACCGGTCACTCCAGTAGATCCTGCAGTTCTGGAACATCCTCCAGCGACCATCAACAAGAACGTGATCATTCTCCTTTGCAACACCACCAGCGTTGGAATACCAAGTCCATCGATGACCCTGTGGGTGCTGAAACCAGGAACCAGCCACCCTAAGTCCATGACTTCTTGCAAAGTCAACGAACTTAGTGCTATTCTGGTTCACAGTTCCAGACTCATTGGGACCAAAACATGTCTCATAACCATCCCTATCAGTTCCAGTCGATGCGTTGAAATCCCCTAAGACAATAAGAATATCTCGCCTGGGTCACTGATCAACCCCAGACTCGATTGTGGCATAAAATGCATCCTTCATGGTGAGGTCACTCGCCTCAGTCCTCGCATATACAGAGACCAGAGAAACGACACCAAAGGAGAAACGAATCCTTCATCTCATAATACGCTCATTTACCGGTGTTACCTCAATTATCATTAGAATCAGATTATTGAACACAGCTACAGCAACTCATTGGGTATGGTGACCATCAGAGTAGACAGACCAATAGTTGGTGTAACCACCCACCATGATCTCACCACTCTCCGGTCTCCGAACCTCAGGGAGTGCTGCAATAACGATGTTCAAATGATTGAACTCAGACGATAACAGAGACAGGTGATCATCCTCTCTTAGGGATAGGATATTCCAGGTACCCACCCGATTGGACCACCTCAGGTTAAACTACGGAGACCACCATCTAGTAGACGACACCTCAGCAGCAAGCAGCACACACGACTACAATCTGACCCGGGAAGGTTATCCCATGGTTTTCCTCCTATAATCAAAGAGTGGGGGTCCTGAAGGCTTTGCCCCAATCCCATCATCCGGTGAGCTGCCCTGCGGAGGGCAGCTGCACAGAAGGTACTCCAACGGAGTGGGTTTTCAATTTTCTTTGAGGTTTTCTTGCATTTTGTGGAGTGAAGGGTTTTACGGTAGCTGGAGTTCAAACCCTGCCAACAACATCCTAAAAAAAAGTAACTCATCTGAAGGAGGATGTCCTCAGACACAGTTAGGCACTCGGTATGGATGGCCGTTGGCTCACAAGGAGCTCCTCCACCCTTTGACGGGTTTTGTTTTTTATACTGCTGGGTGTCCATATCATAGACCCTCTGCACCAGAAAACCTGGTTGGGGAGACCGTTTCATCGCCGCCAACCCGACCATGAAACAGGTTAGTTTAGGTTTACAAGATACCTATAGCAAGTCACAGATCTGATTTGGTCTGACCTCTTCCCACTCAAGACAAGAGTGGGAAAGAATAGCCTCTGGAAGATTGTTCCAGAGATGGGAGAAGCGAGGCACAAAGGAATTGAGGTGTGCAGTCAACCTGGATTTTGTAAATTGAACTGGGGGTGGGGAGGATGGAGGGCGATAGTTACTGGAAGAACATGTGCATCCTGTAGTTGCTGGGAGGATTGAAGGATTGAGAGAGCAGAGGGAGCAATATCGGAGAAGATGAAGTAAAAATCAGAGCACTGACCTGCTTACAATAATGGAGCAATAGACTTTGTTCTTTGACTTCATTGTGAGAGATTCCAAACCTGTTGAGAGCTTTAGATTCCACAGAATTCAGGAGAGAAAGATGTGATGCTGGGGTACCACACCACAGGGGAGAGTAGTACTCCATTGAGCTATGGATAAAGACCTTGTCGACTATGACTAGCTCTGATTTTCCAAGGAAAGACTTGGATTAACGGAGGATGCCTAATTGACGGCTGGCTTTGGAGGCCAGCTTTACCATGTGGGTGGCCCATGGGTAGTGATGGGTGAGGGTGATCATGCCTAGCTGTTCAGAGGAAAAGACTAAACCTTTTCCAGTGGCTGACCATGGAAACAGACAGGTAGGTCAATGACAATCCTTCCTAAGCAACACAATGAGATTGTGAGATTTTCCAGGATGAGGGGCATGTTCCATTTATGATGCAGACACGCATCTAATAAACTCCAGATCTGCAGAGAGTGCCGCAGTTGCAGTCTACGTGGGATGAGGGTGCTGTACGACACAATGTGGAGTCGTATGCATAAAGGAAGAGAGAGTTTCCAGGGCATCAAAGAAGTAACTTGTGTAGAAAGTAGATGGAAGAACAAGACTGAGCTCAATGGACTGTCATTGGGCATTCCAGCCTCCACTGGGATAGGATAGAAAGGGCCCCAGAGATTGAGATGTATTGACTGCATGAGTGTAAGAAGTCAAAAATTCAGGAAAGAAGTTAACCCTGCATGCCACAAATAGTCGAGCACTTGGCAGGTAAAGTAGGATGAGACTGTGTTAATTGTCCAAGAGTGTGCCAACCCGATGATTTTGTCAGCCTTTGGCCATCATTCTAGAAACACTCGCTTTGCTCCCGAAATAATTCCCATTTTTTCCTTGGTGCAAAACATTGCTTCCGACACCATTTTTCCAACCATCAGGAGACATCTATCGCTGTGTTCATGAATTGTATTCCCCTTGCTATCCTCATAGTAATACCAGAAAATATGACCTCACAACACTTTTTTTTCAGTCGGCTGCCAAATATCTTGTAGGTATGTTTTTAAAAATCCGTTTATAAAAGGTTTGTTTAAAATAAAATTTTATTTTCTCTGACTTTTAAACTCTTTATTTTATTTCCATTGAATTATATACTTTAACACAGAAGAACACAAATCAACTTTTTGATACACTTTTAAAACCCTTCCATTTAGCAGGACTTGCCCTTATCCCACCCTCATCACCAACTTCAACTCACCCCATCTTTACCACTCCCTGCAGTCCGCCGAACTACACTCATCTTCATCAATGTCTGCATTTACCACCACCTCACCAAATGCCTGCACTAACCATTTCTTCACCAGTGCCTACATTCACTTGGCCCACCTTCACCACTGACAATTTCCTCTGCAGACTCCTTTCACAAACTTAGCCAGGTTTTATCTACGAATTGGTCACACTCTTTTGTTACCTCCTGTGGAGTATCTCTCCGTTTTTTTTTAACCTATCTGCAATAATTCTCAGGTGTGCAAACATTGACAGCAAATTCACTTTTTGATGAGACACACTCACAAACATCACAATCACGACGCTGGTATACAATCACCAACAGTTTTGATGCAGTCGTCTTCCCTTTCTTATTCTGCCTAGCCTTTGCTCTTTTTCGTCTTCCTCAATCCTGGCTTCTTTACACCCTAAAGCTCTTCTACTTGGTTTCAAGTTTCATCTACATCGTATCGTACTTGTGCAAGATGGTGGAATATTTGGCCAAATCCCCTCCTGCCCACCCCCCCCCCACCCATTTATTTATTCCCTCTTCTCCAATTATTTTTTCATTCCTGAAAATAGAATGTTTTATCCGCAGTTCACTCCTCCTCCTTCTTATGCAGCATAAGCATCATTCGCTGAGGAGGAGAGGAGATTGGGACCATGCTCTGTGCAGAGCATTGATGCTGCTTTAGCAGTCTCCTTGGCTATTGGGCACAATCCTGGACAGGTCGCCACTCCGACACAGTATACCAGCATGCTGGCACTCATTTTGCCGACCCCACCTGGTGTTAATTCTTCGTGAAAAACGGGCTCAAACTCGGGATCCTAAGATCCCAAGCCAGGCAACACCAAGCTTAGTTCATTCCACGCACCTCCAACAGTGAAGCAGTGTGTTTCAATGTTGGACGTGCATGGAGTGAACCAGTGAAAATGTGTGATGGTTCTTAAGCTGAACAAAAAGTGAAAAAGCACAAATGTTTAGGACATTTCAGGTGGTGTACAATCTTCTCATATATTCGAACGACTGTTTGCTTTTGTTGTCTAAAATAGTGTTTTGAAGATGAACTCTAGAGTTTGCCGTCTCATTTTCACCAAGGGTGCTGTCCAAACATGGCAACATATAGAAATATATCACATGCACACAATGACAAACATTGTGGGAATGTTGGGGTCAAATGGGGACATCAACATTAGGTCACCAGGCGTGGGTGTGACGATCATGTTGAGAATGATGACGATCAGGCTCGCCACAGCTGGAACCACGGTCAGCAGCAGATTGCAGCTGGATGGCGTGTCATAAGCAGTACTTACTTGACTTATTTAGACGTACATGTTGTAGTTTATGAAAAAGTATTGTATTTTAAGTATAACAATGTACGAATCTCCATGTGTTAAGTCCCTGACATGACAGTTGCACCGAATTGCTCGAAACAGCTGGTGGCATCGGGTTTAGGAAAACAGGGGCCGAAAAAAGTTGTTCAGATTCTATCCACAACCGTTTCCTTCAAAGCAGGGTGAAATCAAATTGTTGGCACACGTCATTCACAAATATCAGGGTCACGTAATCGCTGTGCTGCAGATGCCCTTTGCAAAAAAAATAAAAAATTCTCATCTCCCTGGTTTGCTGATAGTTATCTTATGAAAACTGGTGGTAGAAACTGTGGTCTTCATGCATGGAATGACTTCTTGCAAACACTGATCTTTCCTTTCAGTTGTCCCTTTGTTCTTCTCTTCCACAAAGCTGTGGCTCTAAGTATTATTCCCATGGTGGGGCACCACAATATGTAGAGCAAAAATCAACTTTGGATCCACTGTGCATTCCATAAGCATTCAGAAACACTGGGCTGATAGGATGGCTGAGAAGTGCGCACACTCACCTCTAAAGTGTCTAGCCTAGGTTTGAATCCCAACCCAGCTATAAACTGTCATCCCGGTGTTTCACAGGTAGTGTGAGTCATCAACGTGTGTGCCATCCCTCGGATGGACGTTAAGTGGGATTCTCGTCTGCTGGTTTAAGTTCGTGGCCGTTAAAGATCACACGGTGTCCTTCGCGAAGAGGAAGAGCTATCGCCAGCACCATTGCCAAATTACAAATTCTTGCCCTAACCAGCAGAGGGCACACCATCGGCACAGCCGTGACTCCAGTCATTGATGCTACCCCGCAGCCTTGTGCTGCACGCAAACAAAGAAGGAAACACTACGTAACATTGGCAAAATATTAATAATAATAAGAAGAAGAAGAAGAAGAAGAAAAATAACATCGCACACGGAGTTCAGATGGAACACTATTTTGGCTTGAGGTTACAACATATGGTGGACGATAGGAATGGACTGAAATTTTTCATGGTAGCACACTTCACCGCACCCTACAGATCAGAGGGAGGATATTATTCAGCTAAGCTAATGAAGCACAAAGTGCCCAGCTTGCTGAAAAGCCATTAAAAGTTTTGGGCACAGGGCGCGCCATTAAAACACCTTCATGCGCACGCATATGGCACGTTATCCTGTGGAACTCGTCAGCGGACGTGGAACAAAACCATGCGGTGTGCTTTACCGGACCGTGAAGAAGCTTGAAAGAAAACGCAGCCACCATGGCTCGAGCATCTGTCAGAGTGAGTTAATATTGGAGCAGCAGTCGGCGCCCTCCTGTTGTGAACGCTTTTCTTCCAAGTAATACTTACCCAAGGAATTGCATCCTTGGAGATGCCTGCCTGTCACCTAGGGGAGAAAGTTTCACATTTCACCCTCCCCATATTTATTTGTCACTCACTTGGACCTGCATCACCATTGTGTCTCCCTCGACACCCTTGGGCCTACCTCATACTTGGGCCTACCTCCTCCTCAGGCCTACCTCCTACTCGGGTCCACCTCACCCTGAGGTCTACCTCACCCTGGGGTCCACCTCGCACTCAGACCTATCTTTCTGAATCTATTCATGGTTGGGCCACTCTTTTGTAGGAAACAAAAGCCTTCAAAATTATCCTAGGGACCTGATTCTGATGGAATATCTCACTGTGCCAGTTAAAGTGCTGTACCTAAATTTCTTTAAAAAAATATAACAATAAGTGACACCCAACTATTGACAACGAGGGAAACAAAACATGTGCTGAGTGTCTTGACAACAAAGTTCAATGTTGATATTTCAAACTGTTATGTCGATAAACGCAGGAGTAAAAATTGTTAAAACGTTCACACCGTGGATGCAATTATTTTCCGACAGAATATATGGATTGAAGTTAAGCCACATAATTACAGCTGCTGTCAAGGTGTATATCTGAATGATTGGCATTGGTGCTGCAAGTGGCTTTTTATTGCTGTTTTGAACAAAATTATAGTATTTTCCAACAACAGTTTTAAACATTTTCAGATTTTTTGGCTCATTTAAATCGAATCTCTTGAAATTTTAGATTACGATGAACCGATTGTTTGGAATCTAAGTCATAGGTTTATGTGATTTGTTCAATTTTCTTAGACCGATAACTTACCAAATTGCATTCTGAAGTGACAACACAGAAAACAAACAAGATGTTAATAAATAGGTATAATATTCATTCATACAGCCTTCACTTAAATTGGAACTGACAAAGATTATTTAAACATGGCCAAGGAGTTATATCACTGAATAATGCATTGACAATTAAGTATTGAAAGGATATATCTGACAATTCTTAATCAGACGAAATTGGTTTCTTCCTCAATCAGTTGCCTCGACAGAAATAACGAGAGCGAAGTCGATGACATGCCATCGCAAATCCCCACGATTCCTACCTAAAGCGAAATTGAATGAAGAAGATGGCAAAAAGTTTCACGACGAATGAATGACCCATTATCAAATTTTGAGTTGATTTTCTGGGGTTTTGACCCCTGTGACCCGAAGTTCCCACTCAGAGGCATAGGCATAAACCGGGGGTCAAATCCCCAAAAAATCGGCACATATTACATACGTCCCCCAATGTTGATTACACATACAAAATTTCATTTTAAAATAGGTCCATACTTTCTGTTTTTTTGCATTTGACCTTTTGACCTCCCAAAAGTGACTGCTATTGCAACTTCATGCCACTTGGTGTTCAAAACTACCAATAATTCTCCCAGAAGGATTTTGGCTTGTTCAGGTGTGTTTTTAGCAAACTCCAGTCAGTGCTTGGAGTGCTTGCATGAGTCGAAATTGGAGTGCTTGCATGAGTGCTTAAGCGACTTGCCGAGCGCACATTGTCGATATCTGTACCACGCTACGTCATTCTGAAAGAACCGTTCACTCACTATGTTTGATTTTCACGTGCCACATCATTCAGAGTGGGTGTTTCATGCTTTCAGAGTGAGTTAGTGTCAGGTCAGGCCAAATTAGATATGTGACTTGCTACAGGAACCATGTAAACCTGAACTAACCTGGTTCATGGTCAGGTTGTCGATGACTAAACCATCTTCCACACTGGGTTTCCTGGTGAGGAGAGCGGATGATATGGACACCCAGCAGGATTAAAAACAAAACTTGTCAAAGGGCGCAGGAGCTCCTTGTGAGCCAAAGTCCATCCATATCTAATGCCCAACTGTGTCAATGGACGTGTTCCTGCAGTTGGGTTACTTTTTTTTTTAGGAGGTTGGTTGCAGGATTTGCACTCTGGCCACCGTAAAACCCTTCATTCTGCAAAACACAAGAAGAATGCAAAGAAAATTGAAAACCCACTCCAGGGAGTAATTCCTGTGCAGCTGCCCTCTGCAGGGCAGCTCACTAGATGACGGGATTGGGGCAAAGCCTTCGGGACCCACACTCTTTGAAGATAGGAGGAAAACAACAGGGTAACCTTCCTGGTTCAGATTGCTGAAGTGTGTGTCTGGGTGGTGCTGACGTGTCATCCACCAGACGGTGTTCTCCTTCGGTTAACCTGAGGCGGTCCCTTCAGGTGGGTGCCTGGAATGTCCTATCCCGAAGAGAGGCTGATCACCTGCCTCTGGTATCATCTGAGCTCAAACATCTGAGGTTCTGAGACTGGTAGTGGAGAGATCATAGCAGGAGGTTACCCCTACTATTGGTCTAGTCACTCTGATGGTTACCATGCCCAAGAAGTTGCTGTCGCTGTGTCCATTAAGCTAACTCCAATGATAATTGAGGTAACACCGGTCAACAAGCATATTATGAGACTAAGGATTAATCACTCATTGGGTGTTGTTTCCCTGGTTTCTGTATATGCTCCGACTGAGGCGAGTGATCTCACCGTGAAGGACACATTCTATGCCACGCTCGAGTGTGTGGTTGATCAGTGCCACAGGCAAGATACCCTTCTGGTCTTGGGGGATTTCCAATCATTGGCTGGAACTGGCAGTGATGGTTATGAGAAATATGTTGGTCCCCATAGGTCTGGAATTGTCAACCAGAATCACATGAAATTCCTTCACTTTGCAAGAAGCCATGGACTAAGGGTGGCTGGTTCATGGTTTCAGCACCCACAGGCTCAATGCTGGACTCGGTATGCCAATGCTAGTGGTCTGGCAAAGGAGATTGACCATGTGCTCGTTAATTGTCGCTGGCGGATGATCCAGAACTGCTGGATCTACAGGAGTGCTCAGTTCCTCAATATTCGACCACAGGCTTGTGGTAGCAACTCTGAAGTTTCAGCTTAAATCCAGGAGAATGGTACCATCCCAGCCTAGGCTGGATGTTGGCAATCTCAAGGATGAGATGGTAGATGAGTTTGTGATAGATGAGAGGGTAGTTCGTGCTCTGTCACCCCAAGCGAGTGTTGCGTACTCCGTCACCCCGAGCGAGTGGCTCGTGTTCCGTCAGTGAAGTGACGGGTGGTATTTGCTAGTATATAAATATATATCAGTGTGTGTACGTGTGTGTCTCCTCCATAACTCCAACACCATTGAAACCTAGCAGCCTGAACCTTTGCATGCATACAAAGAAAACTACAAGGAAGTGCATGACTGAAAATTGGGTATTTGGATTAATTGAAACTCCCCTATTGAAGATAGTTAAAACATCGGTAAATGCATTACGAGAAATGGTTGAGGACGTGTTCAACATCGAGTTTTTTACAATTTAAATGGCCGCCAGTCGACCATCTTGAAAAAAAAAAAACGACATGCACATCCATATCTGTGGAAAAGATGTGAATATGTTTACTTAATGATATCCACCTCGTTCTCTACGGTCTTAAGGCATATCGTGGGTTATCTCGCTGCGGTCTGAAGCTGCCATGTTTTTTGGCCTGCTCAACCATGCTCAGACTTGGAGCAGGCCGCAACGACTTCCTCACGATAGCTTTTTTCACTTTCCTCACTCATATTATCGAATGTCTGTTCATCATAGCTATGAGTTGCTGTATACGTCACTTTTTTAAGTGCTATAGTTTTCAAATTACGAGCTTTGAGTGATTTCACACATTATATGATGCGATTTTCCATGATCTACACTCATAGACTAATTAAAGTGCATCAACAAAATATGATTTCGGCTTTGAGGATCGGATATCGTGCCAACTAAATAAGTGTCGAAATCTGGAGTGAAATTTTATAATTTCAAGAAATAACGAGTCCGATAACAAAGCCGACATACCTATTTGCTTGAAGCAAGCAAGGATGTTGTACATCCTAGTCCACGTATACACAAGAAAATTTGTGTAACATTTCCAAAGCATTAAACTTATGTTTTTTCTACTGTTTGGAGAATTATATTGAGTGAACAAACGCTTGAGGAATGGCCCAAAATTAACCACTTAATTGAGCGATTTGATTTAAAGCATTCACTGCTTGGCATCACATCCTATCACCCAGAGGGACTGCTTACCCAAAGTTTCTGCCAGATCTGTGTCTATATTTTCGGAGGTTTCACAAGGTGCTCTGCAGGGATTCAAAACATATCTGGTGAAAAACAGACATTTCAAAAGAAAGCTATAACGTTTATGTAGATCGTGAACCGATGTACCAAGTGACGCGTGCAGAGACAAGCAGGCAACGTGGCGGATTATCTGCAATGTTTATTTCATGGGCGATTAAACTTTGCGATGTCTCCAGGGTTGTTCTACGTTAAATAGCAACTCTTTTGTGGATAAAGTTATTATTTGAACGAATTGATTTAATTTCTTTAACTGCTGCGGTCATGGTGAACACAGGCTTTAAGTTAAAGGGATCCTTCATTCTATGCAGTCACAGCCTGGCCAGTCATTCCTGATCACCCATTTAATTAGAGTGCTTGCTTGAGTGCTTAATCCACTTGCTCAGGGTGAGGGAGTACGGTCCACTCGCTCAGGGTGATGGAACACGAACCACTCACTCAGGGTGATGGAACACGAACCCCTCACTCAGGGTGATGGAGCACGAACCACTCACTCAGGGTGATGGAACACGAACCCCTCACTCAGGGTGGTGGAGTACAAACTGTTCACTCAGGGTGACGGAGCATGAATCACTCGCTCAGGGTGACAGAAAATGAACGCGCACTCAGGGTGACGGAGCACGATGCACTCACTCAGGTTGATGGAGCATAAACCACTCGATCAGGGTGACGGAACCTGAACCACTAGATTAGGGTGACAGAGCATGAACCACTCAATCAGGGTGATGGAGCACAAACAACTTGATCAAGGTGATGGAGCATGAACCACTCGCTCAGAGTGATGGAGCACAAACGGCTCGCTCAGCATGACGGAGCATGAACCGCTCGCTGACAGTGAGGGAGCACAAACTGCTCACACAGGGTGATAAAGCACGAACAGCTCACACAGGGTGATGGAGCATGAACCACTCACTCAGGGCGATGGAGCACGAACCCCTTTCTCAGTGTGATGGAACACGAACCACTCACTCAGGGTGATGGAGCACGAAGCCCTTGCTCAGGGTACTAGAGCACGAACCGCTCACTCACATTGATGGAGCATGAACCCCTTGCTCAGGGTACTAGAGCACGAACCGCTCACTCACGGTGATGGAGCATGAACCGCTCACTCACGGTGATGGAACATGGACCGCTCGCTCAGGGTGACGAAGCACAAAATGCTCGCACAGGGTGATGGAGCAAAAGCCACTCGCTCAGGGTAACGGAGCACGAACCACTCGCTCAAGGTGATGGAGCACGAACTACTCACTCAGGGCGATGGAGCAAAAAACCACTCGCTCAGAGTGACGGAGCAAAAAACACTCGCACATGGTGACGGAGCAAAAACAACTCACTCAGGGTGATGGAGCATGAACCAGTCACTCAGCGTGATGGAGCACAAACCACTCACTCAGGGTGATGGAGCATGAACCACTCACTCAGGGTGACAGAGCTTGAACCGCTGGCTCAGGGTGACGGAGCATGAACCACTCACTCAGGGTGATGGAGCACGAATCACTCACTCAGGGTGATGATGCACGAACTACTCACTCAGGGTGACAGAGCATGAACCGCTGGCTCAGGGTGATGGAGCATGAACCACTCACTCAGGGTGACAGAGCATGAACCACTCACTCAGGGTGACAGAGCACGAACCGCTCTCTCAGAGTGACGGAGGATGAACAACAGGGTGATGGAGCACGAACTGCTCGCTTACGGTGACGGAGCATGAACCACTCGTTCAGGGTGATGGAGGATAACCGCTTGCTCAGGGAGACGGAGCATGAAGCACTCTCAGGGCGACGGAGCATGAAACACTCAGTCTGAATAACATGGCAGGGCAAAAAGCGTCCGCAGGGAGTGAACGATGCACTCAGAATGATGATACTAAAAGGGCACGATACTGCTATCGACAATGAGCACTCGGCAGATGGATTAAGCACTCATGCAAGCACTCCAATTAAATGGTTGATTGATGAGGAATCATTGACCGGGCTGTCGCTGCACACAATACAGAATCCATTCATCCTCACCGCACACACAGGAGTTAATGAAATAAAATGAATTAGTTCAAATAATAACTTTATCCACAAATTTGTTGCTGCTCCATGCAGAACAACACTCGAGAAATCGCAAAGTTCAATCCCCAGTGAAATAAAAATTGCAGAAAATCCGCCAGGTTGCCTGCTCGTCTGTGCATGCATCATCAGGTTCATAATTCGCAGTCTGCACAATCGTTTTAACTTTTTTTAAACTTCCGTTTTTCATCAGATTTGCTTTGATTCCCTGCAGTGCACCTTGTGAAACCTCCAAAAATATAGACACAGATCTGGCAGATGCTATGGATAGACAGTCCCTCTGGGGGACAGGGTGCAAGGTCTCGCAGTGAATGTATTAAATCATATAGCTCAATGAAGCTGGTTAATTTTGGCACGTTCCTAAATTATTTGTTCACTCAATTTTATTCTTCAAACAGTCAAAAAAGATAATTTTAATGCTTTGGAAATGTCACATTTTCTTGTGTATATATGGATTCGGGGGGAACATAGATTTGCTTTCTTAAATTAATTAGTTATATTGGCTTCAGTATGACTCATTATTTCTTTAAATTATCATTTTTCACAACAGATTTCAACACTTATTTCGATACTTAGACAATATCCGATCCTCAAAACCAAAATAATATTTCAATGAGGTACTTTAATTAGTCCATGAGAGTAGATAGTGGAAAATGGTATCATAATATGCATGAAATCGCTGGAAGCTCCTAATTTGAAAACTATAGTACTTAGAAAAGTGATGTACCCAGCGATTCTTCGCTCTGATGTGATGCACAGGCATTCGGTAATATGAGTGAGGAAAGTAAAACATAAAATTATCGTAAAGGAATCGATGCAGCCATTTTCAAGTCAAGGCATGGTCATGAGCAGGACAAAAAAACATGGTGGCTTCAGACCCCAGCGATGTGACGTAGGATACGCCTTAAGACCCCACAGAGAGTGGTGACCGAGGATGCACCTGATAAAGGATATAATTAAATATGGCTCTAAATTGGCTACAAAGGTTGTATTTTAATTAAGCGAAATACCCAATTTTCACTCTTGCATTTTCTTGGAGTTTTCTTAGTGTGCATGCAAAGTACCAGGCTGCTTGGTTTCATGGTTTTGGAGTTATGGAGGACACGCACACACATACACTGACACACACTGCCTATTTAACAGTATAGATGAGATACTTAAAGGTAGCTGTGATAATGAATTGACTTTTACAGAAATTGCTCAATCTGCCATCTCAATCCTCTGACCCTGCATATTGACTCAGGATGCATACATTGAAATGATAATGAGTTTATTGCGATATATATATATATATATATATATATATATATATATATATACATACATACATACATGATGCACACACATTTTTGACAGTGTGTGCTTAAAAATGATTTCTGATAAGAAATAGATCAGAAAGATTCATTGTGAGGAGTGTAGTGAGCCCGAAAACAATATTTTGGTGATGAAATGAGTGGCATGGTTTAAAATATCCATATCAGTGCCCTTTCTTTCAGTAACCCTCTTCGATTTGAATTTCAAAAATCCAGGCTGCACACCTCGACTCTTTTATTCCTCACTTCTCTCGTCAATGGAACCACTTTCCAGAGGCTGTTCTGTTTCACACTTTCCTCCAGGGCTTCAAGTAGGCAGCACACTGCCACCTCGTGTAATTCCCAATCCAGCCTATGATCTTTAAATTACCCCCATTAACCCTTCCTAATCCAACCATGTTGCTGTTTTCAGTGTTTTTTGTGTTGTTCGTTCTCTCTCTCTCTCTCTCTCTCTCTCTCTCTCTCTCTCTCTCTCTCTCTCTCTCTCTCTCTCTCTCTCTCTCTCTCTCTCTCTCTCTCTCTCTCTCTCTCTCTCTCTCTCTGTTTCCTTTAATTTTCATTTACCCCCCCCCCCGCCATTGTATCCAGTTATTGCCCTGCTACCCACTGTCGAGTTAACCTTGCTCTTCCATTGGCTTCACACTTGTAGAAAAAAAAAAGGAAGCATTCAACATTCGAGTTTATTATTGGTAAATATTCACAAATATTCAAACAAATTGCATACCTACGTCATCAGTTTCTCATTGAACTAGACGGTATTCATAGAATGCCTACCTTGTGCAGTCTTGAGAAGGACTTGGTGCGAGCCAACTCTTCTGGCAGCAAATTTGTAATTCGAAAAATTAAATTCAAATCAAATGGAAGACAAAATAAAATAGGTGCTGCATTGGAGTCATCAGAAGGAATCCAAACAAGCAAAAAGCAAAGATGGAATACTCAGGATCCTGGATAGAACTCGGGTTTCAACTGCTACTCTTCTACCCTCAAACCCATCGATGCACAACCAAATGAGCCTTCTTCAAAAAAAAAAAATAATAATAATAATCGTTAAAATAACACAGATTCAAAAAATTAAATCATTCTGGCTGTTAGACCATGTGTCTGATCATGTTGAAATTTAAAACATATTCCCCATCATTACTAAATCATAATTTTGAAGGTTCATGTCAATTGGTGCAGCGGTTCAAGAGAGACAATTTTTTAAAATATCTCACTTCAATCCAATATGGCTGCCAAACTATATGACCTATCAATATTATTCATGAACATCCAGGTATCCCCAAGGCTTGGGGAAGATGTGTGTGAAGTTTCCCCTCGATCTGTCCAGCCATTCTGAAGAAGACGATTTTAAAAAAAAGATTTTAGGGTAAATCCAACATGGCTGCCAAACCATGTGACCTATGATGTCATAGATTGGGAATTTTTTATTCCCGATGGATAGGCGGGCATATCTGTAAGTTTCTCCTTAATCTGTTCAGCAATTTCAGAGATTTTTGAAGTTTTTTTTTTAAGTATGGCTGCCAAACCACGTAACCGATGACGTCATAATATTTTTTCTGTGGACTAATTTATCCCTCGATTCTCAAAAAAATTCATACTGATTGGATGTAGCGTTCTACATTCTACGACATCATAACAAAGGCACCTAAGACGTAATAGAATCACATTTATTAGCCGCGTCTCGCGAAGCGAACGCTGGCTCTAAGAGAGCACTGTCTTCTTCTTTTTCTTCTTCTTCTTCTTCTTCTTCTTCTTCTTCTTCTTCTTCTTCTTCTTCGTCTGGTGAAGACAAAACCATTATGACGTGGCTCTTGGACACATTTGTCCTTGTTTTTTCCATGGAGCAGTTTTGGAGATCGACGTCCAACGTTTCTCTTTTTTTTTCAACATGGCTGCCATACCACGTGAGCTATGAAGTCATAATTATTGTTAAAACATTCTACATGAGTCGCCGCACCGATTGTGAAAATTTCTTGTCGTTCCGAAAAGCGGTTCCAGACAAAAGGGAATAATAAAATGCAGACACGTACGTACAGACAAAGTACAGACACGTTTCACTTTGCGAGAATGGGCTAATAAACATTTAAACGTTATATTTATCATTGTGTGAGATAATGTTGCCGTACAAATACATGGCAAACCATATTCTGATTCCTCGAAGCAGACAGTTCAAATGAGGCAATGCCTCTAGTGACGTCATCGCTCTCTGTGCCTTTTGCATTGTGGTTTTATGAAAACCAATTACTGCAAAGTCGTGAGCGCCATAAATGGACCCTGGGGCTCACACAGACAGTTGTGAATTTTTGATACTTTCGACAGGTGTTAAGCAAGACTCGACAATACTCATTGCCCGACTTTGGGGAATTGAAAGAAACTTTTAAATTAGAATTAGCTTCATCGTGAACCACATTCAGCGTTCGTATCTTGTAATCGCTGTATAAAAGGTGTACAGTATTTTACAATTTGAACAAATATCACCTGGGGTCATTTTAAAACTGATTTTACAGGTGTATTGAAGAGAAGTTGAATTTTGCGCACTGATCGTTTTTCATTCGCCGTTTATTGAGTTTTGCTCCTGCTCACTTCATTTGCATACAACTTTCATTTTACCGTTTGTCAGCAATTGTAGGAGGTCACAATAAATAAACATTTAATGACTGGCCGGGATTCGCAGAAATTCTGACTCAACACCACCCCCACCCACAAGTCCTCAACCCCCTCTCCCCCTGCCCAAGCACAAGTCCTCAACTCCCACCCCCAACCCATATCTATCTATATCTCTCTCTCTCTCTCTCTCTCTCTCTCTCTCTCTCTCTCTCTCTCTCTCTCTCTCTCTCTCTCTCTCTCTCTCTCTCTCTCTCTCTCTCTCTCTCTCTCTCTCTCTCTCTCTCTCTCTCTCTCTCTCTCTCTCTCTCTCTCTCTCTCTCTCTCTCTCTCTCTCTCTCTATCTCTCTCTCTCTCTCTCTCTCTCTCTCTCTCTCTCTCTCTCTCTCTCTCTCTCTCTCACACACACACACAGACGTTAAACTGGATTGCCAGTTTTAAAGTCCACCCGACAGACAGTGCTCACCATTGTTGCTTCACTCTGCCTGCGAACACCAGGGTGGCAGTTTATAGCTGGGCCAATATTTTAACCCAGGCGACACAGTTCAGAGGTGAGTGCATGTATCCTGTTCACGTGAACAGAAAAAGCATGGAAGTATTCATATCTCCATGAATCGACAGGTCGAATAGATGGTGTGTGGATGAAGCACAGGCATGTTGGGCCAAATGGCCTTCTCCTGTGTCCAAGTTTCCTCGCATCTTCATTATCGACTATGTTATGGCCAGTGCCGTATATTATTACCTCCACCACCCAAAGGTGGAAGGAGGTTATGGTTTCATCCCTGTTTGTGTGTTTGTCTTTGAGCAGGATATCTCAAAAAGTTTTGGACGGATTCGGACAAAACTTGGTGGTCAGTTTGAATGTGTGACCAGGACGAATTTATTCGATTTTGGTGAAGATTCGAATCCAGATCCAGATACGAGAAGTTTTGACTTTATAAAGTAATTCTTCACCATTGAGAGATGGTGCCAGAAACGATACATAGCACGATATTTCAAAAACTTATTTAGCCCGATGTCTTCTACTGGATCAGGCATTGCGTGGCGGAGGTATGCGCTCAACCCAGCTCATGCCCTTTCAGTTACTTATATAATTATCGCGGTTTCATTTAACTTGTTTAGCATTCCCAGCTGGAACCCACAGCACGTGATGGTGGGATCGCAGGTTCAAATCCCATAAACCTTGTCTATTCATCCATTGTCTCCCACAATGTCCTTGTAATTAAGGTGGAAGTGCATTGATGTCTCCTCGTGTCCTTATCCCGAGTCGGACAGCCTCGCGTGCAATCGCCCCACGCGATTGAAGATGATGATTGCTTGAGACAACGGATCACTTTCCCCGACGCAACACGAGCACGTCCTCCTACTCGAGCCCTCCGCAAATGGACTGCAGAGATTATCGGCGATTATTTCGTGATACGGTGGTGGGGGACAGGTGGCAGATGGCGTGAAACTATGGCGGAAGGTAACAATAGGTGTCATAAAAAGCGCAAATGAGCTCAGGGCCTCTGGGAGGCCTGTCACCGGGGAGGCGGCCCTAATCACGTGGCGCCTCCTTCTCAGGTGTTCACCAAGGGAGATGTGTAATTAAAGGAAAGAAACTGTTAGTGAACAGCCTGTTGCTAACAGGTCACGGCTGGGAATTAGTCTGCGGCCCAGCGAGTCTAACAGCATGTGGCACAGCCGTGCTCGGCCCAGCCTGCGGAGAACGGACAAAGGCCCAGCTTCTGCACTGCTAAGAAAGGGCTCTGGTGGGCAATTGGAGGTGATTATGATGGAAAAGAGATGCAATTTGTTTTCCTTTTTTCATCCTTATTATGTGGGCTGGGTCAAAACAGAGCAATTGTTAGTGCATTGACAGGTGGGATTTGGCGTTTTCACGTGGGGTGATTATATGTCGGACAAAAATTTCTCACTCTGCTCAAAAAAGTCATGAACTATTAATTTCACTGACAGATTGTGTTTTGAAAGTGCGACAGGATGATGGATATGGGTTTTGATTTCTGACTGTCCGATTGGTGTGTGTCGTAAACTTTGCAGGTAGGGTGGTGGAGCACAAAGTGTACCATCCCTCGGGCGCACCTTCAACTGGGTGTCCCGTTTACTGGCCTTAACTAGTGGATGTTAAATCTCCTACGGTCTCTTCGCGAAGAGTCGGTGAGTTTTCGCCGGCACCCCGACACATTAGACATTTTTGCCCAAAACTGTAGAAAGGTGGTTTTATCTCCTCAGATATTACCTTCTTGCACCGCTTTATCTCTCATAGTGTGGTTCCTCTGTGGTTACAGCAACTGCTCACAATAAACAAATTCACGTGCCCAGGTGTCCACATGGCATGTGTGAACGGCAACCATACACAAATTTTAAATCCTTGCCACATTACACAATTTAAGCATGGACACAATAGTCTAGACTCTACAGGTATGTATGACTTATCCACAGGACTAAGGGGTTGAAAGCAAGACAACACCCAAGTCAGACCAGCACCTTCATTCCTCCCCCCCCCCAAAAAAAAGAACAACTATACATGAGTGCAAAATAACTGTACATTAGTGCAAGGTATAATCATTACAAGTTCAACCACTCTGGTGCCTAGCGAGTGTGAGCATAGCATCGCAAAAATGGTGAATGTGCTTGTGGGGTACTCATAGCAGCAGACTCGGGGGGGGGGGGGGGAGATGGAAGAAGAGAATGGACAGGCAACAGGTTCCAACTCTCTGCGATCGGGTTCAGATACATTGGGTTGCGGCGCCACTTGGCTCTCAACTGGAATGGATGCCAAGGGTTCACCTTCAATGGGCTGAACACTGATTGGAGGATTGGGTTCACAATGCCGAGGATAGAGTTGGCCAATGTGTTTACGTACTCTATGTGCATTGCACAGTTCCACGACATGTAATAGAGTGGCCAATTTGATCGATTACATGACCAGTGAGCCATTTAGGGCCACGGCAGGGATTCATCACGAAAACAGGATCGAACACATTAACGACACATGGAACTGAGGCCCTGTTGTGGTACCACTTCTGTTTAAACGTGTGGTCAGTAACTCTGGAAGAATCATTAGGATGGATCAGAGAGGGCTAAGTGTGTCTTTAGCATTCGCTCAAACATCATTTCTGCGGGTGTGCACTCAGTGGTTGTGTGCAGGCATGTCCTATATGTAAATAACACGCGTGTCAACCTGGTCTGCAGAGAAGAGTCGTCAATCACCTTTTTGAGACCACTCTTGATCAACTGCTCAACTCTCTCAGCCTGACCATGAGAAGCGGGTTTAAAGGGAGCACTCTGATCGTGCTTGATGCCATTCTGTTTCAAGAAACCCTGAAACACAGCACCGGTGTAACATGAACCATTATCACGAACCACATAATCAAGTTATCAATGAGTGTCAAACATGGCACGGAAACACTCAACCATCATTTTGCTGGTGCAGTATGATGAGGCAAAACACCAATCCACTTTGAATGAGCATCGATTGCAACCAAAAACATCTTCCCTATGAATGGTCCAGCAAAATATACATGAAGTTGCGGCCATGCTTTAGAAGGCCAGGACCACATGTGACGTGATGTTTCAGGTGGTAGCCTGACCCACAGAACAGTGACGAACATAGCTCTCTTGATCTTCATCTATTCCCTGTCACCAAACGTGGCTCTTGGCAATTGACTTCACGGTCACAATACCTTGATGCGATCCAGGTAGTTCAAATCACACCCTGTTCCGACCTTTGGGGAGTACAATAACTGTCCCACAACAGGCAACCAGAATGCAACGGCTCCTTTTGTCGAGCAAGGTATGGTCTCACTTTTTCGTGGAACTCATAGGGTACACTTCACCATATGCCACTGATAGCACGTTGTTTTATAAAGGATAGGGTCGGGTCCACATTCGTCTATGATTCAATTTGTTTGGAAGTGAATGGAGCATTATCACAGTCAGACTCATTACCATAAAAAATCTCTCCTGGTACAGATACATTACCTGGGCTAACAGGCAATGGTGATCTACTCAAAGCATCAGCACAGAAATTCTTGCTGCCAGGACGATACCTAATGGAATAGTTATATACCAACAACTTCTAAACCCAACGCCGAATGTGTGCAGAGGCCTGTAGGTTAATTCCCTCTTACATTCATTCAACAGGGACTGTGATGGTTTGGGGTCAGTTCGGAGTTCAAAATGTCGACAGAAGAGAGACTCATACATTTTCGTTCCACCAAAAATACTGCACATGCAAGAGCTTCTTTTTCAACCATCGAAAAGTTACGCTTCACAGCTGACAAATTGTGTGATAATGAGTCGACTGGCTATAGATTATTGTCATTGTTTCGTTGCTGTTGGAACGAGGCATCACAGCCAAGACAAACAGCCACTGCCATAGGACGGGCATCACAGCTGATACCCAGTGGCTTTTTACTGTTTTGCAGTACACCAATATTTTAGACAAACACAGCAACTGGTTTACCTTGGCAAATGCCTTACTAAATTGGAGTGACCACTGCCATTGAACATCTTTATGTCATCGTTTGTTGAGAGATTCAAGAACAGTGCTCATATTCAGAAGGAAAAAATTACAGTAATCATTCAACATACCGAGGAACGCTTTAAGCTCCATCGTTTTTGCAGGAATAGGAGCGTCACTGATAGCCTCAGCTTTAGACTTGATGGACCTCATGCTAACAGCACTGACCATACGACTGAGAAATTCTACTTCTGGAAACATAAATCTACACCTGTCACATTTCACCTTTAACACCAGCTTCTGCAGGATGTTTTTGGAACCGCCCCAAGTTTGCACAAGTGTTCAGCATCAGTGCGGCCGGTGATCAAAAAAATCACCTTGAAAAACTAAAACACTGGGAATTGCTTTTATCAGATTCTCCATATTACGTTGAAATATGGCAGTGGCAGATTTGATGCCGAAAGGACAGCGATTAAACACAAACAAACCCCTTTTGAGTGTTATAACACGTATCCTCATCCAGACCCATCTGAGTAAAAGCCAGGTGTTGGTGTACTGGTTAAGGTGGCTGGCTTAAGATCTTAGGGTCTTGAGTTTGAGCCCCTTTCGTCCCATTGAAATAATATCAGGTGGGTTTTCTCAGCCTGTCATCCTTCCGAGGTCGAGTGGTCGGCAAACTGAGTTCCAACTTATTGGTAACAGGGGCACTGGATGAGCAGTACAACTGCGCTTCTTGCAATGATGCAACCAGCAGCAACAGGCTGCATATGAAACAACAACCATCTGAGTGAGAGCAGATTCCAATTTCAGGTGGCTTAACACCTTTCCACCAGAAAGTGTCGTAAACAAGTAATCTTACTTGTGCAGAGGGGAATGGTCCTTTGAATACTTATTGATTCTTGTTTTGTCATCACCACCAATCCTAACACTCTCGTCAGAGTTTAACACAGAGACAATTTGACATGTCCAATCACTGAACTCAACAGGACTGATAACACCTTCCTTCTCCAGGTGGTAGAGCTCTGTCTTGACTTTAGGATGCATCCTTTGAGGTGAAGACCTCCCTTTACACAAAAATGGCTTAGCACTCATCCAAAGATTTTGGCTTTAACGCGTTTGTAGGTTCCGACACCATCTTTACAACAAGGAGGTGAATTTGTCCAGAATGACATTGTGAATAACATCACAATCGATTTGATCGCAGGCTAATCAAGTTTGATGGATTCAAGACAATTACACCCAGATAGTGTAGGTCCATTGCCCCGTGTGATCCACAAGGGCAGTTTTCGTGACACATCATTGCAGGTGACCTTGACGTCAACACGACCAATCATAGGAATCAGTTCATTGGTAAAAGTTCGCAACTTGGCGTTCACAGGCCGAAGTACCGGCCTCGTTATCTCCTGGTAAAATAGCCTTTTGAAAGTTTCAGAGCTCATGATTGACTGGTTAGCCTCGGTGTCCAGCTCCATATCCACAGTAATGTCGTTCAGCTTGACATCCAGAACAATGGGTTTGCTTTTGCTGACATACTGAGCAAATCATACTCCTCAGAAGCAGAAAGTGTTTTTTCACCACATCACCAGTGTAACCAAAATCAATTATGTGGTGAGTCTTACCATGTTGGGATGTCAGACGATACATCTTGCATAGAGGGCCAGGTTTTCCGCAGTTATGACAAAAAAGCAACGTTTGAAACGACACAGGTGGGGTAAGTGACTGCCACCACAACACCAGCATGATTTGCCTGTTGGAGAACCTGACGATCTGATGTCACGCTTCGGCCCAGAAGAGCTCGTCCTCTGAACTGAGGTGTTGTGTTGAGCAGATCGGTGACACTCAGGTTACTAGGCTTCTAAGGTGACCATGATGAGTTCAGTTTGTTCACATTAAACACGCAGCCTCCCATCAGTCATCATTGAAGCACTCGCGATTGACACAACTTTAGCAAGATCGAGATCGGGAACGACCAACAACTTCCAGAGAATCGTTTCCGTGTTGATGCCAATCACGAAAACAAATCCCTCAGCATCTTGTCCAATGTGGCACCAAATTAAAATGTTCAGCAAGCTGGGGTAGATCAGCAACAAACTCAGACAATGATGGACCATCCTTCCTCTGGTGCATGTAGAACTTGTACCAGGACACCATTTTCCTGGGATTCACTTTGTAGTATTTGGCCATGATCTCGACAAGTTCATCGAAGGTTTTGTCCTTCAGTTTATAGTGGGAAATGAGGTCCTTCATCAGGAAGAATGGTTTCCCGGCATGTCTTCATTAGGGCATACTTTGAGTTGCTGCGCCGATCAGCTTCTTCTGCTGCCGCCATCTTGTTTGTGATGAAGTATTGTTCCAAGCGATCAGCGAAATCTTCCCAGTCCTCATCTGGCTGGTACTCTGAAAGAATCCCCACGGATGCCATAGTGCACAATGTGTCAAACTCATCGCCAATTGTGACGTATCTGCAGTAATAAGGGGTGGAAAAGCAAAACAACATCCAAGTTGGACCAGCACGTTGATTTCCCGGTATGCACGCACTGTACATGCGTGCCCGCGTCACTCATTCAGAACATGTCAGAATGTGCACCATCATCTTTGAGTTGTCTAGTTTGTCTGGTTTGAATCTTGTCCCAACTATAAACTGTCATCCTGGTGCTTCACATGCAGGACGAGGCATCAATGTGTGTGTTGTCCCTCGGATGGACGTTAAGTCAGAGGACTTGTATGCCTGCACTGGTCTTTGGTGGACGTTAAACATCCCACCGTGTGTCGTGAAGAGTAGGCAAGAGTAAGCTGGCATCCTGAAACAAATTACAAATTCATGTCACTTTTCGGTCGGATGTCAGACCTGTTCGGCCAGTTTGTGAAAGACCTGGGCCAAAAATGCTCCCCTGTCCAACTACACAATATGGTGAGAATGATTTGGGTAGTCGTAGTGGTAGTAGTAGTAGCCCACTCAGATGGTAACACCAGAACAAGCTAATCCAGTGGTCTTCTCAAGTATACGCAATGAAGTACGATGTAATGTCATTTCAACATTTAATTTTACAAGCATTTACAAGGAATTAAGGCACATGAGGAAGCCATTCGGCCCATCATGCCTTTCCCACACCGATAGCAGATTTAATCAATCCGTTGATACCCTGTCCCTTTGTGTGCAGCCTTTTTGGCTGCTCCAGTGGAACTCATTTCACCGACCTCAGAAGGATGACAGGCTGAGTCAACCCCCCTGGTGTTAATTCAGCAGGAAACAGGGCTTGAACTCAGGACCCTAGGATCCCAAGCCACCACACGAACCACTAAGCCAACACCAGGTTTAAAATTCGTACTTAAATAAATAAATAAACTGGAGCTTTCATCGAACATCTTTCCCCACGCAGTCATGAGAAAAGGAGCCGCCATTTTGTCTGACTCTCAACGTTTCCCCGGCAGAGATCGAGAGCTCTGGCAAGGGCATGCCCCCCCCTCAAATGCGAGGAGGGATGGTGGAGGAGGGGGTGGTCGTGGGGGGATGGTGGAGGAGGGGTGGTGGTGGGGGGAAGTTAAGTGTACATTCGGGCAAATCTGAAGCTGCCCCCTAAAAAAAGTTGTCTCATACGTCCATTTGAGTGGCAAATTTGATTGATCGAGATGGCGTAAAATGGCCTAATGTTTTGTCCAAGTACTGCAAAACGAGGTTTTATAAGTGCCAAGAAGGTGATTTGTGTTCTACAGTGTTCAAGTATATAATTTAATTGAAATAAAATCAAAGCTTTATAGGTTGTAGAAAAAAAAATCGGAAGTTTACCGCAATGATGCAGTGTCTTTTACACCACCTTATTGAACACATTACATTAGTTATTCGTGCCTCTTGTTTGTGTCCTTTATGACTTCGTTAAAAACAGTTTCCTGTTTTGAATGATTTTTTAATTTTGTATGACTGCCAGACAGACAGGTAGAATAAAACAATTCTTTCACTCCTCTCTGCGTATGCGCACTCGGGATGAGATTCCATAAAAAAATTGCCAAATTCAGAGCCAAAGTACTGCTAAACTGCAGGTTCGTGTCCCCATTTATGTTCTACAATGTTCAAAATATATTGTCAATTTCAATTAAATAGTTGCATGATCATAGACTAACGTCTGTAGACAGACAGACAAACAAACAGTGAACCAATTGCTTCACCTTGCATTGCACTTCATACATGCAGGGTAATAACTCTGAATGTTGTGCTTAATTGACTGCACATAATTTAATGAATAAGAGTAAAAATATGTGTTTAAGCCCAGGTTTTCATTTAAAAGCTATACTCAATATAATTTGATTTGATGGATGCTGCTGTCACCCTTGGTTTGAATACAGTATACACCGTTAATGTTTCATTGTCTATACCATAAAAGGATCCGTGGATGCATCCTGCATGTGTGTGTGCGCGAGTTCCACCCATTGGTTGGGCAATTCGCCTGAGCTGCCAATTTCTAAGCTGCTCCACCCCAGATTTCTATGCTAAGGCTGCCAATTTAGAATGTACCCTTTAGAACTTTAGAATGCAGAAAGCGTTACATGTTCCGCTGTTTTGATGTGGGAATGACTGTTTATCTTTATGAGTGGGTGGAGGGTGAGAGTACTGATGGGACAGCTTTGGAAGGGGGAGGTTGAGGCTTTGGGGGGATTGAGGTTTTGAGGTTGGGGGAGGAGCAAAGATGGGATTGAGCTTAGAGGAGGAGGCTGAAGCTTTTTTGTTGACGAGTTGTCAGAATTGAATGTGTAAGCTTACAGTCAAAATGTCATTCGGTGTGTGTGTGTGTGAGTGTGTGTGTGTGTGTGTGTGTGTGTGTGTGTGTGTGTGTGTGTGTGTGTGTGTGTGTGTGTGTGTGTGTGTGTGTGTGTGTGTGTGAGTGTGTGTGTGTGTGTGTGTGTGTGTGTGTGTAAGGGTGGGGGGGGAGGTGGTGATGCAATCACCCTACAGCTAATAATGCCGTTTGACCTTTTATGTCGTTTCCATCGGAGATTGTTGTGGCTGAATGTAAAACCTATAAAATATCTACAGGTTGTTGGAATGTTCTGTCCCAGATTTAATCATATCGTGCGATTGGAGAGAGGGTTGTGCCACCATCTATGATCAGCCGACCCCGACTGTGTGAAATCTCATGATGTTCTCCACGTGACTCCACTATCACTCAAGATCAATAATTCCTTGGCAAGAGCATTTTCTGTGTGATCGATGTTAAGTGCAATCTATTTGAATGCATTGATGCCACGTTGTAACAAACTGTTTACTGTGGTCCAAAGGATGAAATAAAAATTGATATTGATCGAGTTATTCCAACCACTGAGGGAAGAAAAGAGAAGCAGAGGGTTTGAGCATGAACCCTTGCATCGAAGCAAAAGAGGACATCTCTATTGACGTCCATGTTGATTTTATCCATTGTTGTCCCTGTCTGCCGTTACCTAAAATGGCTCACAAAGCTTCTAAAATGAACTGAAAATACTTTGAAAAGTACCTGATAGAAAGGGCTTTGCCTCTGAAAAATTAAAGACTTGGAGAGAATTAAAGAATTAAAGACTGTATGTGTGTGTGTGTGTGTGTGTGTGTGTGTGTGTGTGTGTGTGTGTGTGTGTGTGTGTGCGTGTGTGGGTGGGTGTGTGCTTGTGCGTGTGTGTGTGTGTGTGTGTGTGTGTGTGTGTGTGTGTGTGTGTGTGTGTGTGAGTGTGTGTGTGTGTGTGTGTGTGTGTGTGTGTGTGTGTGTGTGTGTGTGTGTGTGTGTGTGTGTGTGAGTGTTAGCGATAACCACTGCTACTGCCTGCTTGTTCTCAAAGTAAATGGTACGATCCCGACACCTCTCATCCACAGATATTTCTCATCTTACCAAAATTTCCGTGCGTCCGCTGTGCATTCAGACACCAGAACAATGATGGTTAACCAATTTAAAATTTCCACTTTCGTCTAAGTGTTGAAATTATGTTAAAAAGACTTAATCACGGGTTTTTAAGAGTGCCTGGCGAGCAGAACAGAGTCGGTGAAAACACACACACACACACACACACACACACACACACACACACACACACACACACACACACACACACACACACGTCATTTCAAATTCAAAAGTCTTGTATAGTTTTGTGGTCACAAGACTGGTAAGAAATAATGACTACAATTTTTTTTTGTTTGTTTGTTTTTGGGTTTTTATCCCCCGCCGCGTGGCGGAAGGGGGATATTGTTGTCACCCAGGTCGTCCGGCTGTCCGTCCGGCTGTCTGTCCGTCCGTCCATCCGGGCATCAACATTTATCGGTGTGAGTGCGATAACTCCTAAACTGTTCGCCATATTGATTTGAAATTTGAGTCACACATGTACCACCTGAAACGGAAGAACCCAATTGATTTTGGGCATTGCCGGATCCAAGATGGCTGACTGAGGCGGCCATCTTGAAAAAATGTTTTTTGTTATAAATGGAAAACCGCTTATCTGATTTCAATTTTTTTTGGTTACTACGTTCCTCACCCCCTGGGGAACTTTTTCGAGATGATGACCAAATGGTGTCTTGTTTCCAATTCACCTCCCTCATTATCTGGAATATGTATGACCTTTTTCATTCAATGGCGGGGGATTCCCCATCTCTGATGGTATATTTATTTTTATATACAATGCCAAGGCTCGTATGTGAGCTAACTCTCAGAATGTATAACAAGTGGAGCAGGAGATAAGAGGGGCTGGAGAGGGAAGCACAAATCAGTGGGGAACCGAGACGTGAGGAGATCTGTGGAAGGGAGAGGGATGGGGCAGGATACACCGGGTAAACAAGATGGACACTACAGGGACTCTCAGGAAGGAAAGCAGGGAATTTGAAGGAGGTGGGTTTGGGGTGGATTAACAGGTGTAGAAAAGATCATGGTTTTGGATGGGGGAAGATAAGAGATGGTGGTGAACTGCTGTTTTAAAGACCTGGAGAGAAGAGTGGGATTGAAGAGAGTGTGGGAGTCTCTTCCAAAGGTGTGAAAAAAAGAAGAATGTAAGAATGAAGGTGAGCACTGATTCTTGATTTTGGTAGTTTTACCAGATGGGGGTTGCTGGTGGACATTGAGTGCCCTGCATAAATATGAGCGAGAGAGATAGCAGATGGAGCAGGGGCAGGTGGGGGTGGGGCGAGGTCAGAGAGGAGATGGAAGAAGACAAAAAGACTACTGACCTGTTTGCGGTGAGAGAGTGAGAGACCCAAAGACTCAGCTTCATCGTGGGATATACCAATGATCCTAAATGCCTTGGTTTCCACAGCATGAAGCCGAGCTCGGTGTGAGGCAGGAGCACCAGCCCAGAGGGGAGAGCAGTACTCCACTTTGTACATGGTCAAGAGCTCAGGTGTGCCAAGGAAGGACTTTGCATGTGCCCAGTCAGCGACAATGTTGAGGCAGGCTTTGGACGCCAGCTTGGAAATGTGGCTTTCCCAGGAAAGATCATGGCAGACAGTGAGGACAAAAATTTGACTGAAAGGACTTCTTCAAGAGGATTGTTAAGAAAGTAGATGG
This sequence comes from Eptatretus burgeri, assembly GCF_056783735.1. Classification (NCBI taxonomy): domain Eukaryota; kingdom Metazoa; phylum Chordata; class Myxini; order Myxiniformes; family Myxinidae; genus Eptatretus; species Eptatretus burgeri. Next base: position 18,266,104 of record NC_140976.1, on the reverse strand, counting down.
GGGAGAGGGGGGGGGGTTCAGATGGTCTTTTCGGAGAGACATAGTAGGAGTGAGATTTGTCCGGATTGAAAGACATGCTCCAAGTGTTGGACCAGCTTGTGATTTTATCCAGATTTCCAGAGAGTGAAGAGGCTGCTGCTTGCCGATGTGAGGGATGACAGATGGTATGGCAGAGGGTGGAGTCATCAGCAAAGAGATAGAGGATTTTCCAGAGAATCGGAGAGATCTTTGATGAAAACCAGAAAAAGAACAGGGCCCAGAATACTGCCTTGAGGAACTCCAGCCTGGACAGGAAGAGGGGATGAGGGAACTCCATTAAGGGCTACACGTTGACTGCAACAGGAGAGGAAGTCTGTGAGCTGTGAGTGGAGATTGACTTTTATACCATAGGAAAAGAGTTTGGTGAGCAGGGCAGGGTGCCAGACCATATCAAAAGCACATGATATGTCGAGGGTGATGGCTCTGATCTCATGTCTGGCATTGTGGACTTCCATCCATTGTTGGGAAAGCAGGAGCAGCATTTCCAGGGTAGAGTGACCTGGTCTGAATCCAAATTGATGATCGGAAATCAGGCCATTGGCGAAGAGGAGGAATTTAATATCAGAAGTAATGATGGATTCCATAACTGTGTTGATGATTGGGACAAGGCTGATTGGTCTGAAGTTGCAGGGATCCGTTTTTGCACCTTTTTTATGCAGAGGGGTAATGTTAGTTGATTTCCAAGCATATGGCAGATGACCTTTAGCAAATGACAGGGTGAATAGAACAGAGAGAGGATGATCAAGAGCAGCAGAGCAGGTTTTTGAGACATGTGGGCTGATGTTGTCTGGACCGGTTGCAGAAACAAGAATCAAGGTTTGATCGCAAAATCTCCACTTCTCAGGAGAAAACGACGCTGAGTCCAACAACAGCTGGGTGTGACTGGGTAAGGTGGGTGCAGAAAGTGATGGGTTTGGAACACTATATTTCGAAGAAAACATTGAGTTCAGGAACTTTCACATGCAGTGTCATCTATGCGGCCATTTGAGGTAAGGGAGGGGATGGAGAGGGAACATACACCAGAAACAGACTGAACAAGACACCACCAGAATTCAGAGGAGGGAAACAGGTTTGAAAGTTCAGATTTCAGATTAGAAAGATGTTGTTTTCTGGCTTTCCTCAGAGAAGACACGCACTTGTTTTGAGATTTGTGGAAGGAACTGAGATTGCCTTCAGTTAGATTTCCCTTCCATCAGGCGAAGGAAAGTTGTTTCGGGAGGACTGCCTTACCACAAGCTCCAGTGTCCCATGGGTGGGAGGAAGGGTATGACAACTTGAGATGAGATGGAATAAATCTGTGCATGAGAGAGAGCAAATTTCTTTGAAAGAATTCCCAGCATGAGTTGATGTTGGACAAAGTAGGGATTGGAGACCAGTCTAGAAGTTTGATGGCTGCTTGAAGTCTTTGCCAGTCGGCCTGAGTAAATGCCAGACTCGACGGTGCTGAGGTGGTTATCTAATAAGAGCCAGAGAGATGTCTACTTTGACAAGCATGTGGTTCCCTGAACCGATTTGAGCAGAGGAAGAACAGCAGATATTTTCATGGAAATTGATATAATTGGTGAGGGGTTAGGAGGAGGTAGATGTAAGGAAGTGGGGTAAATTGACACTGAAGTTGGGAAAATGGGATGATTGATGGAACACGAACATGCATTGCAAACTGGGATTTAAATTTATTTTTAAGTCAGAGATGCGATTAAAGATATTATGTGAGGGTTGGAATAAAGGTGAAAAAAGAGAATGGAGAAAAGAAACGTTGTAACAGTGGGACGTTTTTCTCACTGGATGAATGAAAGGTCGAATCAAAAATAGTCTTGAAGAAGAATAAGAATAATAAGAGTAGTGAATTGTGATGCAATACAGAGAAGCACATGTGTGAAAGAGGATGTTGAAACATTTTAAGAGACTTAAAAAAAAAAAAAATATTAGGTAAAGGTAGGTAAAGGAAAGGTTGAAGAAAGAAAATTGTGAAGGTGTATGGTGAATGTGGGTCAGCAAAAAGTAGAAGGAAGATGGTAGATCGGCAGAAGAAGGAGGAAGATGATTCAGTGCAGGAAGTCATGTGGTTACGTGGGGTATATAGTGTAGTAGATAGTAGAAAAATCGTGCAAATTATGATACAAGCATCAAATTTGGAATTTCTGTTCTGCAGGGCTTTCTGATCAAATCTGCCTGATTGGCCATTTGAAAATCAAAATTTTGAAAAATTTGAAGTGACAGCTGGCTGAAATTCCTGAAGCGCAAGTGAACATCCCAGATAGAGAACCAAGGGGAGATGCAGTCATCATTGATGGCTCAGCACTTATCAATGCCCTACCTCCATGCACTTCAAAGATATTTGATGACTATGCTAAAGAAGACATCATCCCAAGGGTGGAATCCTATGGTGCCAGGTACGAGAGGGTGGACGTAGTGTTTGATGTGTACAAGAAGTCAAGTCTGAAGTCCGAGGCAAGGTCGAAAAGGGGGCAAGGAATCAGAAGAAGAGTGACAGAAACCCGTAAGACCCCAAGTAACTGGAGAAGCTTTCTTCGAGATGACAGCAACAAGACTGAGCTGTTTCACTTCCTTGCGGAAAAGATGTGTGAAGCACAGACGACAATCACAGTCATTGTCACAAAAGGAGAAGATGCCATTAGCAACACAAGGAAGTCACTGGATGCTGTGTCTCCATGGTGCCATGAAGAAGCTGACACTGATATTTGTACACGCCAGGGATGCAACGACGGATGGTAGCAAGTCCATTATCATTAAGGAAAATGACACGGACGTAGTAATCATAGCAATATCTGTACTGCCATCCTTACAGGAACTCAGTCTTGAGAACATGTGGATTGCCTTTGGCCAAGGAGCCAAGGCGCGATGTATTCCAGTCCAGAGGTAGTTTCTGCAATAGGGCCTGAGAAAGCTAGAAGGATCCCATACTTCCATGTGTTCACTGGATGTGACGTCGTGTCTGCCTTCCGCGGTAAAGGGAAGAAAACTGCATGGCAGACTTGGAACGTCTTTCATGATGTTTCTGAAACATTCACCAATCTCAGACAGCATCCAACATTGATTCATGATCTTGCCTTTTTTGAAGTTTTTTTTTTCTTCAAATTTTGAAAAATTTGGATTTTCAAATGGCCAATCAGGCAGATTTGATTAGAATCCCCTGGAGAACAAATGTGCCAAATTTGATGCTTGCATCATCATTTGCATGATTCCTCTCAAAAATTGCTGTTATCTGCCCCACTAATAAGATGAGAAGGGAAAAGGTTTTTTTTGTTGAATTTTTTTATATTCTAAGACATGAAACAGAGGGTATCATCGGGGGGATTAGAAGGAGGGTTGAGGGAAAAGTGGAGAAAATAAAAACTGATTGTAATAGGTAATAGGGAAAAATACAAACAAACACGATTATGCACATGGACAGGAAGATGGGTAGGCCTCAGGGAAACCTGGTATGACAAAGTGACGAATACACACCAAATTAGCACACGTTTTGAAACAAAACCGACTAGGAGCACGCAGTAAACATGGAGGAAACAAAATAAACAGTCAAAACATGACAAACAACGACCAAAACTTATCTTTGAGAAAGTCGGCAGAGGCCGCTGGAGAGAAGCAACTGTCGCTCAAAAACAGGAACCGGAAGGGGAGGAACTTGACGAGGAATTCGCCTGTTTGGCTCATGAGCACTTAGCAATCACAGATTTACATCCCACATACTGTGCTGACCAAGTCATTCATGTGAAATACAATCACTCACCTCATAATATCCCTGTCCTCATGCATCTTACGATTAATCTGCAATTCATCGCTCGCTTTTACAGCAGTACAAATGTTTATTACAGACCCGAGGCATCAAAAATCCACAAACATCGAACAAACAGTTTCAAATGGAGCACCTCGCCGCCATTCGAGCATTTAGATTGCATCGTGGGATGTGAGAAATAAAGTATGAACCTGTATCAAATTTACCTGCTGCTTTCAGATGTTGAAATACTTGTTGTTGTTGTTGTTGTTGTTGTTGTTGCTTATCCCCTGCCAGTTGTGCTCGAACATGCCCGAAGCACGGACGTAGCAAATCGATCTCCGGAGCGACCCAGAGATCCCTCACATCTCCAATGTAGTGGGGCAACTTAGCATAACAATTGTGCATTTTGTGAGGAAAGCACCAAATTTGGCACATTAGTAGCCTATCATATTATGAACAGATTTGGATATTGGGCCATCTCAAAATTTTTGATGGCAGTGGGTAATGGCTGCCACAGCGATCAGCGGCTGAATTTGAGATGGCCCAATATCCAAATCTGTTCATAATAGGATAGGCTACTAGTGTGCCAAATTTGGTGCTTTCCTCATAAAATGCACAATTGTTATGCTATATTTCACTAAGTTGCCGCACTTATGTGAAATGCCTGTTGTTTGAGATGGTGAGTACTGAGTACACTGCAACAATTAATTGATCACAAATTGAACCCATTCCAAGTGGTCCCGATATTTTTGTAATCATTTTCATGATGTAATGTATTATTATTTGTGGTTTTCAGCCAGAGTAGACCTTTGACTTGGTGCCTTTGGCTCGAATTCAAAATGATCCACGTGTCTGTGATCAAGAAGGAAAGGTGAGGGCTGGTGATGGATGGAGGAGAGGGGGGGCACTGCATTCACGGCTTTGCCGTGCCCCCAGTTCATATATCATACAACCTGCGAATTTAAATGAGCGATTCGATAATCAACTCTGGTCGAAATGCATTCACAACATCGTATATTATTGCTCGAAGATCATTCCTTGAATCGGGGAAGGTAAGTGTTACATTGTGCATTAAAAAAAATAAAAAATGAATATGTATCATCTTTGAAATACCAGGAAGCAGCATTGTTTCACGAATCGGGACAGCAGGAGGCTTTGGCAGGACGCGTGCCGTGCCATGCCGGATGACTGACGCCGCCTTTGTGCAAAGCTCGCCGTCTGCCTGACAGGCACACAGACCATGCCGCCCAACCTGCTCGGCTGCTTTGGCCTGCGGAGTTCATTAAACACGCCAGGAACTCGAGGCTTCCTCCAGGCCAGGTCCCACGAGTGTCCTTGTTCATCTGTCTCCCCACGGGACACCAAAGATGTCAAGCCAATGATCCGACCTGTGTTCACACTCGCAGCAGACCCGCATTCTGGGTACCATCTTGTGAACTCTTCTGGATTATTTCCAATATGATGATGAGGAATAGTATTTCTCATGATCAATACATGAATTAGTCAATGAGCAAGCAGATACGTTTCCAGTCTCACAAAGTACTTCACCAAGCTCCAACGGTCAAAATGATTAGTTTGAGAAAGTGTACAAATGAAGTGAGATGTGGAAACATTCCAAGTACCATTGTGTAACGACAACCAACTCGGAAGAGCAGAAACCCCCTGCTCGGCTGAACAGTTTGGGTTTTGTAGCCCACTGATGGGTCGGATCTGTATCCTGACTTTTAACCAAAATCTAATAAATTCATCTGTCACACATCCAACCTGTCCAAAAAGTTTCATTCAAAGCTATCCACAACATTTTAAGACAACCTGCTAGAAAACAGAAAAAACAAGAAAGATCATGCAGAGCATTACAACTTGCGTAATCCCTGAAACAAATTTGACCTTAAAACGAATTGGTAGTTGAATTCATTGACCAAATGTACAAATCCTCTTCAAATTTCAAGTCAATCAGATGAAATTTGACGATTTTATAAAAGTGGAAACTTTTAGAAAAGTTGACCTTTTTGCCGATGTTGACCTCAACAATATAATTGGTGGTCGAACTAAATGAAGAAATTTGCAAATACTATTCAAATTTCAAGTCAGTCAGATGAATATTATGCCTGGTGTTGGCTTAATTCGTGTGGTGGGTTAGTTAGTGTGTTGGGCTTGGGATCCAAGGATCTTGAGTTCAAATACCCCTCAGCTGTTGAATTAATACCAGGTGGGGTTGACTCTGCCTGTCATCCTTCTGAGGTCCGCAAAATGAGTGCCAGCTTGCCGGTATATCCTATGTTGGATTGGCGACCTGTCTCGGATTGTACCCAATAGCTATGGAGACTGCTTTGGCAACACCAATACTCTGCCCAGAGTATGGACGCGATGGATGGATGAATATTGAGGATTTTAGAAATAGACATAAGTTGTTGACCTTTTAACCTCAAAATCAATAGGCTTCTTGCTTATGACCAGCTCTACCATTTGGAGAAGTCTCGTGAAGATCTGTTTTATATTGTGACCTGTAGGCAAGTGAGGCCGAGACCTACAGACAGAACCACAGACCAGACCAACTAATATACTTACAAATCTTCAATTTCGCAAGTAATAAACAAGTCCTGTTCAAATTTCAAGTCACTCGGATGAAAATTTATGATTTTAGAAATTTGACAAAGTCATTGACCTTTGGCCTATGTTTACCTTTTGACTGTAAAATCAATAGGCTTCTTGCTTATGACCAGCTCTACCATTTGGAGAAGTCTCGTGAAGATCTGATTTACATTGTGACCTGTAGGCAAGTGAGGCCGAGACCTACAGACAGAACCACAGACCAGACCAACTAATATACTTACAAATCTTCAATTTTGCAAGTAATAAACAAGTCCTGTTCAAATATCAAGTCACTCGGATGAAAATTTATGATTTTAGAAATTTGACAAAGTCATTGACCTTTGGCCTATGTTTACCTTTTGACTGCAAAATTAATAGGCTTCTTGCTTATGATCAACTCTCCCATTTGGTGAAGTTTCGTGAAGATCGGTTTCAAATTGTGACCTGTAGGAGATTGACATACAGACATACAAACATACAGACAAACAGCCAAACAGAATCATGGAGTAGACTAACCGATATACTTGTGAATCTTCAATTTCGCAAGTCATAACCAAACAGGGGTGAATACATAATCTCCGACTGCCTTTGGTGACGGAGGTAATAATGCCTTTTCATGGCGATTGACAAGACGGTGCATAAGAGACACTCGGCACACGTCACAAGAAGCTACCGATCACACCATAACTTGCAGGTATAAACATAACATTATATGATGTTACTTCGTCCGTGAAACATGTTGAGTGCAGCCAAACATTTGGGCAAGTTTTCTGGTTTCCACTCTACCTTTGGACTTTCCGACCACAGGGATGAGCACTAGAATGTGTGACTGAGCATTTCTATGGTTTGGGATGACTGTTGGCTCGGGAGTGGTGCCGTTGTTTGTTTGATTTTTTTTATCATTGTGAGGGTTGCTTACCATATGTGAAGCCTCCATGATGCACCAGTCAGTGGCATTTACCAACTGCACTGTGTGATGGCCTAATCTGTGGAGGACTCGGTTCTTGTGCATTTTGAGATGACAAGTCGTACATGAGACCACTTCAAGACCATTGTTCACCAGTATGGCATTCCCCTTTGCCTATCCATCAGTCAATTATGCTTGATCAAATTAAAAAAGCGCTTTGAGGATAATTCTCCGAAACTAGTATGAATCATATGACAATGCTGTTCCGGGACTTACCCTACATACAGACTTTGAGTCATTGACACGTTTAACTATATTCCAAATTTGCTGTCAGTTTGCGACAGATTCTCAAAATGGCTGCTGAGTCAGATTTGTGTTAGTGTGAGAAATTTTTGAGGATATCCCGAAGACTCAATAGCTCAGTGGGCTATCACCGTTTAAGTGATGAGGTCCTTGGGTTTGAGTCCCAGGTTGAGTCACATCTGTTGCAGTTTCCTCTCTGCTCATCACTTGCCGATCATTTGCCCACATACCATGGACACCATAAGTTTTCCTCCTCCTTCCCCCCACTACCCCTCCTCAGTAACTGGGTTTGCTCAGGTCTGTTCGCCTCACCTGGTATACAAGAGGTCGCAAATACCACATACTTTTTCTTATCTTCTTTACTGTTCACATTTTCATTGGGAGTGTTTCTGATGGCGCCCGACATGTTTGCATAGATAAGCCTGTGTGAGTATTAGAACAGTACAACTCTGCTCTGTGTCTTTCTTTTGTAAATAACTGCATTTATTTTGCTGCACCTCACCCATTCTTGCTTTCCCTGATGAGCATATTTTCTTTTTTAATAAATCCTTTTCTTATTATGCCACATACCTTTCCTTACCCTTGCTCATAATAAAATTGCTTGCATTGTAAATGTATCCAGCTCATCGCATCTTTTCCTCCATTGATCCAGCGTAGTCCGCACGTAGTGTTAGCCGGGAAGTTATTCCCCACGTGATTTGCTCTTGTTAACCAGCATACACTCACTGTATCGCTCTGCAGTAATTTGGGTGTGCACAGAGGGCACGAAACTCACTTGATGCGGTTATCCACAGGTCAGGTAAGGATGCAAAGTAATGACACCCTGCCAGGATTGTCAGTACTAATCAGCATTTGTGGTTGCTTATCAACCCACCAGGCTGTGGAGTTATCCACAGTTGGTGGCCTCAGGACCGAGTGTTCAGGAGGAATTCAAATGCTTCCCCTCGTGGCGAACCTAGAACCCTGGGCCCTAACAACAAGTATATATGTCTTGCAGTGCTAGTATGAGAAATTTCTGAGTATATCCCAAAGACTAAACAGCTTGATGGGCTGTCGATGCATAAGTGGTGAGGTCCTTAGGTTTAAGTCCAGAGTTGAGTTTGAATTTTTTTACACAAGCCCAATGCATGAATTTATTCGTTTCTTAAAAAAAATATATATATATATTTATTTATATATATATATATATATATATATATATATATATATATATATATATATATATATTTATATATATATATATTTATTTTTATATATATGTATATATATATATATATATATATATATATATATATATATATATATATATATATATATATATATATATATATATATATATATGTGTGTGTACTGTACTGGTCAAAAGTTTTAGAACACCCCTGTTTTTCAGTTTTTACTGAAATTTAAGCAGTTCAAGTCCAGTGAATAACCTGAAATGGTACAAAGCTAAGCGGTAAACTACCAAAGGTTTAAAAAAAACAAGTTTAGGTTACCAGAAACTGAGAAATAATGTAAATTTCAGAGTTGTTAAAAAAGACCCTTTTCAGAGAACAAGTAATGCGTTAGCAACTGCAGTTGTTCTGCAGCAATGGAAGTAAATTAAGCCTTGAAAGTTGATGCAAACAATTCCTACAGGTATCCCAACTTTTGGTGATTAGTTACATTAGATTAGATTACTATTAGGAGGTGACTGACGACAATGTATTGGTGTTGTCTTGCTGACGTCACACGCTGTGCACCAGGACAAGGACGTTTGCTGACCCTTCCTGTGGCTCTGTATCGGTTCTGTTGCCTATTAACTGTTGACTCATGGACATGAAAGTGTCGAGTAACTTTTTCTTTACTGATTCCACGATTCAGCATGCGAATTGCTCGGTTCCTCTGATCATTTGTTGGATGTGGCATTTTAATTGAAAGCTTCACAACTAAGGCAATCTGTGCTTTTATCGTGTGTGGGTACAAATGTTGCAGATGCAGCACGTTTTTTAACCATTGCTCATTATTTCCAAGATTTGCCATATGGTTGTGTTCAGACTCAAACGTCCATACACAAGCAATAAACTGGACTCAAACACAATCGTCCATCCATCCATCCATCCATCCATCCATCCATCCATTAGGACTATACTCTGTGCAGAGCGTTGGTGCTACCTTAGCAGTCTCCTTGGCTATTGGGCACAATCCTGGATGGGTCGCCACTCCGACACAGTATACCAGCATGCTTGCACTCATTTTGCCGACCTCGGAAGGATGACAGGTCGAGTTAACCCCACCTGGTATTACTTTAATAGCTGAGCGGGGTTTGAACTCAGGACTCTCGGATCCCAAGCCCGCCACCCTAACCATTAAGCAAACACCAGGCCTGAACACAATCAAACACCAATAACAGACATCCATCAAGCATGTTTTATTACTTACTATTTTGTTCACTGTTTGCATTCAAGAACAGGCTATACTCCATCGAAATCGTATAACCGTTTTCATTGCCTCTCAGTGTATACATATATATATATATATATATATATATATATATATATATATATATATATATATATATATATATATATATATACATACACACACATGTACACAAGAATGTGGATATTTTGAGACCTGGGAGGGCTCCGTTCCCCCTTCTGAAATCCACATGTGGAGATAGCAACCAATGACACACACACACACACACACACACACACACACACACACACACACACACACACACACACACACACACACACACACACACACACACACACACACGTTGGCAAGAGATGGATTGAGGCCCTGGAGGGAAAAATGGGATTGTAATGACTCAGGTGGTTGATTCTCAAAGTGAGACAAATGAGGATCAAGGGAGTCGAGATAAGAAGTAAACCTGGATTTTGGAAAGATTAATAAGCAGGTGCTTACCAAGAAGACTCAAAAGACCCAGGGCATCCAAAAGACCATGAGGACCCAAAATACCTTGAGAACCCAAAATGTGTAGAGCACCCAAAATGGTGGGATTGCAGCCTTCACTCACAATGTTATCGCTCATAAGAGCTGGACAGTGACTAGATCTTTTAGAGGAGCACTTGTTAGCTGTCTGTTAGATATGACAGGTCTAACCATCAGAGAAGACACAACACGGGAGCTAAAGCCCTCTGGAATAAAGGACAACACTGATCTTAGCGAAATCATAAATGAACCAGAGAATACACCCAATCCCTTCACCGTTCACAATGAGTCCTTGTACCACTTCACCAATGGCAAAACTGCATCAGAAAGTGTGAAAGAAGATCTCATTCACTCCCAAGACAAGTGTTCTCAATGGCATCAGGAATTCATCAGTGACTGCAAAACACATGCTTTCCATATTGAATCGGCAATTAAATGTCGGAAATGAAAAATTTTGTCCAGGATGCTGTTAAAGTGAAAGTCACTGCAAAAGACCAACAAATCCGGGAAGTGAAATGCTGCACAGATCTATTTGGAAGATTGTTATACCTGCTATAACGCAGAATCTTGGTGCAGTGCTGTCATCTCCTTTGATGCTCGTCCCATTTTCCCTTTTCCATATCACCGTGGGCACGAACAAAACATCCAAAAGCACATTAAAATGGACAAACTTGAGGCAATGGAATCAAACAATGACATTGCCACCAAAGTATATGTGTGCATCATGGATGCTATGTTCTTCATTCAGACCCTAAATTTTCCTTCAACCTTTGTGGGTTTAGCTAACTCCATTCCTAAGGAAGCCTGCTCCAATGCTGAAGTTGTACGTTTAGTCTGTGACACATACATGGCCCATCCATCAAAGACAATGAGCATGAATTACGTGGACATTCACAAGCTTCATACAGAATTACACGACCTTCGCAGAAAACACCAACAGACTTTCACATTGCCTTTGCTTTCCCCCACATTCATAAAGGAATTGTTGGTATTTCTCAAGGAGGAATGGACATCTCAAGTGTATGCATCTATAATGAAAGGACACAGATTGTACTTTGCCACAGACCAACATTGTTTCCTTTACATGGCCAATGATTGAAATGTCCACAATTAGCAAGTCCATGAATTGCAAAGTGGGCATGAAGAAGCTGATACAAGGCTAATATTCCATGCAAGCTTCATTGCTGAGATTTCACATGAACCCACTCAAATAATGGTGATTCATAGCAATGACACTGATGTCTTTATTCTCCTCCTCCACCATTCTCAACACATACATGCAATGCTTTGGATGGATGCAGGGCTAAACTCAAAGAACACAAGAGGCTTGATAGATGTATCTGATCTGGCCAAAAAATTGACACCACCCATATGTGAATCTTTACCTAGTTTCCATGGTTTCATGGGCTGTGACAACACCGCATCATTTTAAAGAAAGGCTAAGTGGAGACCATTTGAGATAATTAATAAAAGTGAACTATTTACATTAGCTCTGAGCCAACTTGGCTGTTCAGACGTTTTAGGTATTGATGTTGCTGCTACCATCGAAGAGTATGTATATGTTGTGCATCGTGTTCAGAATCTGAAAGATATTAATGAAGCGAGACTTCATCTTTTCCACAACCTTTATGCCTCCAAGAAGAAAACTGATCCACCAGAAGAATCAAGCCCTCCGACCCCTGCTGTCTGCCACCCTGCAGGGCAGTACTTCAGCAAAAACTCCACAGAACAAACTAGAAAAAGAGCAATCAGATTTTGCAGACCATCACCAGGACTTTTGCATGATGTTTGTGTAGTTTCATGTGGTGTATTTCGAGTGACGTTTTTGTACTGGTGAGTTACGTAATTAATAAGAGACATAATTAGAACTGCCCCTTTATAACTGCTGGCAGTGATGACCGGGTACCAAGACGCCCCATTTTGATGTAACCCCACTTTGGTCAGACACTTGACCTTGACCCATGACGTTTTTTTATTATTGTTCAAATGAATTTAGAATGGGATTAAAATAAATTCAATTCAACTCAAATGGAAGACCAAATAGGTCCAGTCCTGCATTGGAGTCATCAGAAGGAACCTGAACAAGCAAAAATAAAAGATGAAGTCAGGAGGAACCTGGATAGGATTCGCATTTCAGCTGCTACTCCTCTACCCTCAAACCCACCCAGGCACAGACAAGTGAGCCATATTCAGAAGAAAAAAATAAAATAAAAATTATGCCCACCATACCATGTGTCCGATCAAGTTGAAATTTAAAACATTTATTCCCCATCATGATTAGATCATAATTGTTAAGTTTCATGTCCATTGATTAAGCGGTTCCAGAGAAAACATTATTTAATATTTATCTTCAATCCAATATGGCTGCCAAAGCACGTGACCTATCAATTATTCCTTAATAAACTTGTACACCCATGGCTTGGGGAACATTTGTGTGAATTTCTCCTCGATCTGTCCAGCCATTCTGGAGAAGAAGATATTTATAGGTTTGAGGGTAAATCCAATATGGCTGCAAACCATTTGACCTATGATGTCATATGTGTGTTTTGTTCCTCATGGATAGACGGCCATATGTGAAAAGTTTCGCCTGGACCTGTTCAGCCACTTTAAAGAAGATTTTTGAAGCTTTTAAAAAACAAAACAATTTGGCTGCCGAATCACGTGACCGATGACGTCATCAAATTTTTTTTTCTGTGGGCCATTTCATCCCTGGATGACACCTCAAATTTTCATACTGATCAGATGTAGCGTTCTACATATGCAATTATGACATCATAACGAAGACACCTATGACATCATCAAAAAAATCACACATTCCCCATGAGGAGTACTTGTCATGTGCCAAGTTTCAATTTTTTTCCTTGGTACCTTGGTTCCAGAGACAGAGGTCCAAAGTTTTCCCCTTTTTTCCAACATGGCTGCCATACCACGTGCCATATGACGTCATAATTATCATTATAACATTCCATACAAGTCGTCACATCTATGGTGAAAATTTTGTCTCGATCCAACAAGCGGATGCGGAGAAAAACACTAAAGTTATGTGCGGGCAAGCAAACACATGGACCCAAACGCAATACCCTCTCCTTCGGCAAGGGTAATTATGTAGCGCATGTCTGGTGAAATGCCAGGCAAGCTCACCCAAGTTAATTTGGACCAGATAGATATGGCTGGGAAATCGACAGGGATAGATTGATTGTGACATGGTATGAGGGCCCACGAGTACCAACTCACATTATTGTCCAGGACTCTGATGATGATGATGATGACATTGGTGAGGAGGAAGATGAAATACAAGGGTACCGTGGCTCCTCAGACGAAGAGGAAGAAACTGATGAGCAGTAGCCAGTTAACTCTCATCACAAAGCATTAGACTAGGTGAACACTTCATTTTACATCATTTTAAATTGGTTGAAGCGAACACAATGCGATAGCTTTTTTATTCGTTTGAATAACCCACACCAGGGATAATGGTTTACAGATATTAATTTCAAACAAAAAAGGTTGCAACACAGCTGACGAGTAGGTTTCATATAGCAATGGAAGGAATTCAGGTGCAGACCTCGGTCGAAAAATAGGGGGAGCTATTTTGTGCCAAATTTAGGAACTAAGTAGGGTCAGTATCACAATAAGGTGCAATTTTGGATAGCAACCACACCGTCCATATAGGTCAAAATCCTTCCAAATCCATCTGGAAAACTAGAAGGGCACTTGGTAGAGCACATACCTCTGCCACGCCACGTATTGCCTGATCCACGAGAACATTTCGGACCCAATACATTTTTTAAATATCATGCTATACAGTACTATATCGTTTATGGCCCCATCTCTCAATGGGAAAGAATCACTTTAAAAATTAAATAACTGTCGTATGCAGATCCGGATTCACATCTTCAACAAAATAGAATCAATTCGTCCTTGCCACACACCCAACCTGTCCACAAAGTTTCATCCAAATCCGTGCACACCCTTTTGAGATATCGTGCTATATATTAATTAAGCCTGATCTCTCAATGGTAACGAATCACTTAAAAAATTCTCGATACCGGAACTGGATTCGGATCTTCACCAAAATGGAATCATTTCTTCCTTGTCAAACACCCAACCTGTCCAACAGGTTTGTCCGAATCCGTCCACAACTTTTTGAGAAATCCTGCACACAAACAGATAAACAAACAGACAAGCCGGTAGGCCGCGATGGGTCGCCGAGCATGGAAACTATAAGATATGGAGTAAAATGGATGTCATATCGCAGATAGGGAATCACCTTAAGATTATGCATATCAAATCTCATCCAGTTCCATCTACTGATAACTACTCGGTATCCATTTGAATGAAAAGTACCGAAAATGCTGTTTGAAATCGGAAATCCCCAAAGTTCGAGGGGGGTGTTGTGGGTGAACAAAGATCTAAATCGAAAATCCGGCTCGATCGTTTGTGCACAATGTATTCTTTGATTGTTGACCTTTGACTAATTGACCTTTGACCCCTGACCTAAGCGAAATCGGTCAATATGTCCTGAGGCAAAGTTGTAGTACTCATTGAGTACCATGAACCTGCAAAGTTTCATTCGTATCGATGCACTCACCTGGTCGCTAGGGGGCTTTCAATTTTCGCCAATTTTCGCGCATGCCCTAATAGTAGGGGGCGCTGCGGGTAAAGTATTCTATATATCACAAAAACCGGAATGTATTTAATAGAGCATCACTTGTAGATCATTCGTGCCAAATTTCATAACCCTACGTGGGATAATGGCTTTCGGAATTGATTTCGCGTGAACGGTAGCGATTTTGAAGGTTTTTCGGTTGTTGCTAGGGAACCAAAGCGTCCCTAGCAACCATCACAATTTCCAAAGCACTAGGTCATAAGATGTACCTACCACCCGAGTTTGGTCAAAATCCACCCACGTTTACTACCAATTATGCTGATGACAAACGAATAAACATCCAAACAAACAGACAGAATTACTGACAATAACGGTCACTTATTTCGGCGACACAACAGAGAGGGGTGAAAACATAAGCTCCTTCACCTTTGCTAGCGGAGGTAACTTCCCAGATATCTAATCTTTGTAAAACATGTCTTTTTATCGGCATTCAGTCAGGTTTACATGTCAAACATAGTGAAACAACTGTGGCATCACTGAATTCCAAGCTGTGTGCTTGTCGATTGACTTTTTGACCTCTGGTGACCGAAATAAGTATCCAATTTACATGCTGGTGATTTCAAATAATAGAGTATGTTATTGCAAATATTTTGGTGTTTATATATATGTTTGTGTTATCTCCAAGATTTCTGGAGAGATTCCATTTTCTATTTGTCGTACCCCATTATTTTGAGGAAAATGAGACTGTCACACTTTGAACAAAAGGGGTTAATTACAACCACATCCACCACTTAGCAACCTTAAGAGTTCCAGTTCTGAATGTCCTATGGTATAGTCTTTTCAGGAATACCCATGAAACATCTCGTCATTTACAGGAAATAAACGGCCTTTGGCTCTTGGACTTCGTGGGTTTTCTGTGCCTGCGCTCCGAGCATCATTTTGAAAAAAAATGGGTGATATTGCTAAATGATTCGAAATTATCCAAAAGTTTGAAGAAATTTCCTGAACTCTCACGTTCCTTCCACACGGCTTAAAAGCTCTCACCTCTGTTACAAACAAACCTCTCACGGACCAAACATGACACAGTCTAGCATGTGCAATGTTCGAATCTCGACTCAACTGTTGCCGTGGTGCTTTGCAGGCAGGATAGCGTGATTCATAGGATAGGGATGCCATCGCTCAGATGGACGTTCAACTGGACGTCTATTCGCAAAGAATAGGCAAGCTATCGCCGGCACCATGAACAAATTCTAAATTCCTGCTCTAACCTGTAGAGGGCACTGCGTCAGCGTAACAGCTGCACCCCCAGGAAATGAAATCAGCAGCCATGTGCTGCATCCTTTAAATATCCAAATGTCATGTTTGCAAATGTTACCCTCTGAGCACGTTGCTCATGATGCTGTTGCATCATGATGATGCCAAGTTCCAGATTCCTAATTTAACCAGCGGAGGGCATTGCATCAGCAGCAGCAGTGCCAATGATGCGACACAGCATCCTTGTGCTGCGTACGAAAGAAGAATAGGCTGTCACTGCAGGTTCAAGTCCCATTTTCTGTTTTGATTTGTCAATATTTTACTGATGTGATAATTAATAAAGTGCACGAATGTCATGTTATGTACTTGTCCTGGACTATTGTTTTCATTGAAGTTAGATGTCCAACTTCCATTGTGAGCCTTAGATAAGACACCTTCAAATGAAAAATCAGGTTTGTGATGCCTTTTCATTGTTTGGTAATTAAAAATAGGACCACTGTACCTGTAACTTATCTGGGTCCTGGCCTAATGTTTTAACCCAAGGTAGCATTCTGACTGGTGGCACTGGAGAAGAAGATTTTTGAAGGAATTTATGCGATTTTACAAATAATTGACTAAGTCGGCCATTTTGATACACTTCTGGTCACATGACCGACATGTCCTCCACAATGTAACATCCCTACCCTGGCTTATTGTTGCAACCCAAATTTGGTAGCATTCCGACTGGTGGACAATGGACGTTCGGACGGACAGGAAGGTGCACAATGGCAATACCATGTCTGGAATTCCATTTCCAGATAAGCTAAAAATATAAACGTTTAAAAAAACCTCAACCCTCAGACAAACAGTTTTATGCTGTAAGGATGAATGGTCGTACCCAGGTTTATAAATCGATGAAGTTTGAGATCGACAAAATACTTTGTTATCAACAAGTAGCCTCGGCAGCTGCTGACATCCCCAGTCACGCTCATGAATTTGATTTGCATCGATGTAAATCGAGTCTCGAGATGACAAATACATTTCATGAGCAATACCTTCACAAGCATGACCCTTCAGCCGAGCACTTTTCACAGCATCAAAATTACAGTCGACACGAACAGCCTCGCAGGAACTCTCTGAAGATTTCTTGTAGTTTGTACTCGTCACACAGTGTGACATCCGCTACGCCTTACATCAAACTCGCAGCGCCACTCCGCCTCATCTCATCCCACTTCTGCCTTCCATTCAGCTGCCAGCTGTCACCACTGACTAGCAAGAGGGACGCGTGGCCTGATGGCAGAATTGCCAAAACAAACAGCCCTCGTTCAGCAAGACCACCATCTCTTCAATGTGGACCATCGACAGTCTGGCAAATCCCTGCACATCTCAGGTTTGATCACATCTCTCAACGTAAATATTTCACTCGGAGGGAACCCCACGTCATTTTTTCCTTCTATCATTTTTCTTTTCCATCTCACAACTGGTGAAACCCACAGATGGCAGCTCATCCATCTCTGCCACAGATCATATGGGAGGCCTCCCCAAGAGCTCGTCGACACACCGTTTACTCAGCCTTCAAGAATTGTTTCAAACCACCAGGGTTGCTCCTCACACTGCTGGCACTGGGTTGACATCCGGGGGTTTCACTGTGAAACGGTGAAGGCAGTAGAGGTCCTTTTGATGCTGGTATTTAGTATGTAAATGGGAGTGTGGGTGACAGGTGGGGGTGCATTTACATCAATTACTGTCCTTATTATCCACCCCCAGCTGAACAGATGGGCCCAATCATCCGGCCAGGCACTGCAGGGTGGTAATTCTTAACCAGGCCGCTTGGCTGAATAGCTCGATACAGCAGGGGCCGAATGTGAATGCAACGCCCGGCCAGACCGAATGGAACTGCGCCGGCTCGCATTCATCAGCGAACTTTCAATTCAAATCGAGATTGCAACCGGGTCTCGCATCACCATGGCCACGTAGAGGAAGGAGAATTTATTCCACCTTTCTGTTTAGGCTGAAACTCAAAATTCATTACAAGTGCACTGGCCCTGACATTTTCACGTGGCAACTTTTTTTTTTCGTACTACAGTTTCATCGCTGCTGTTGGACACGCGGAATACAAATGAGATAATTTCCGCTTGTACAGGCACATTGAAGAAGTTTGACCCATGGCCGAATGGACACGGACGCGTCAATGGTAGGAACCTAGCACATGGCGCTGCGCGAATGGCGAGTGAAAACACCATCCCACGTGCAAACACGTCCACAAAAAGGCCAGGGACAAAGTTTATAAAAGCCATATATATCTAAATGACATTCCTCAACTTTTATTTCAGAAACATTTTGTCACTTTTTGAGAACATGATAATTTGAAGGGCCGACGATGGCCGCAAGTGTCACCGAGAGGAAAAAAAATCCATCAAGTGGAGCAATAATGGGCATTAACTTTATTCGAACTAGTTTCGAAACAACTACATAAACTTAGACCATCTAACTCATCAGCATATTCATTAGATTATCGCCTTCGGTGTTCCTGTTTATGCTTTGTTCTGCAATTGCTCGCTGGTAGAGGGACAATCACTCAGGACACCATCTTTGCCCATCTGCTAGACTATCACATGACGACATGGCAATGACACCAGAACGGTGCAGGCCTGTGATGGCGACTGTGACCTTTAAGAGTCGCACGCTCATCTGTTTTCCGGCACCATTAAATAATATGCCTCAGAAGTCTATGCACAGAGATTCAAAAGGCAGCAATTTGAAACTTGGCTGTGAGTGTGCCAAGCACCAATCTGAAGCACCAATCCAACAGTGTACAACATTGACCTACTCTTTTCAAATGATATGGGAGGTAGATTATAAAATCCGCAAGCAAATATTAACAGACACTAAAGCTGGCTTAACACTTCTCATCTAAGGAAAGGCCATGCAAATTACCTCTGCCACCAAAGGTGTCTAAAGCCTGGAGGTTATGTTTTCAGTCCTGTTTGTCTATCTATTTGCTTGTCTGTGATATGAGCAGGAGATCTCAAAACATATTAAAAAATTAAAATATACAATAGGTAAGTGCTCTACTGAGTTCCATGCCATTCTAGTTTATGTTACGTCATGATTATCCGTTTTGCTCATGTCGGCACAGTGTGTAATCACCCTACTTGTTTGGGTTCCATTTGTATCATGACTTCATGATAAAGCAAGAAATATTTCTGTCCATACTATTTGTTCGATTACTGCACACATTCTTTCATCAACATTAACACTTTGTGAAGTCGCAAAACAAATAAGTACGTGAACCACATGTTCAATTTTCTCTTTTAGATTAGTTTTTTTGTTACTTGGTTCTCGCTTCTAAGGCCAAGCTTAATTTTTCACAAATTTTAAAATATCATTAATTATATTTTACACACAAATGATAACCACAAAATTGTGATGGAATTTCAAATTTAACTGCTGCCTTGTAAGTTTATAAATAATCCATGGATTTGTTGCAGCAAGATGGACGCCATCTTGGAATTTAACCTCTTCGCCCTCGAGTAATAGAACAGAAGGCTGAAAGTATATATTTACAAGCAAGCAGCCAGTTGATTACGAATACAATGCTTTGTTCTGCAATTGCTAGCCAGGTTGCTTCAAAATTAAGTCCCACACAAAGGCGATGGAGGCAAAGTGCCACACTTGAACGGGTTTACATGGGCGAAAAGGCAATGCAGTTGTGTGGGTGATAGTCAAAGGGCCTTTGTTGCAAGGCGGAGTGGTTAATCATTTGTTGCGTTTGCTTATATTGTAGAACATACGGTGAATGGCCGCAGGGCAATTCACTCAACATCCGTGAAACCACTTTCAGAGGTCCTGGATCTTCGGCAAAAGCCATAGCCCTTTAACGGCCTCTCTCTGAAAGCGATGGCGTCACGGTAATCTGTCACGCTTGTCAAATATCCTTCATTAAATTCCACTCACATTTGTCGCCAAAATTAACCGCTGTCGTCGGAAAAGACGGATGCCTCATCCAGGCCTAGCTGTCTCCTGACAGCGGGCCCTCCTTCCTGTGACAAGCGAGCACAAAGCTGCTAGGCCTGAGGAGGTCGTGCATTTAGCCTGCGGAGCAGCAGGCGAAAGTCGTCAAACAAGAGGTCTCATCAGCAGCAGAGGGCGAGGGAGAAGTTGCTCGAATGGCCACCGGCTAATCGGAGAGGTGTTGAGAAAAAGTGATGCAAACAAAACTACTTTTGCCAGGCTATCTAGTCCAGGAAAGCACCCACTTTGTCTAATGGGCAGGAAAGGAAGGAGTTTTCTCAAAGGAAGATTGTTCTAATCTTCCTCACAGGATGTTTTTTTTTAAGGACTTTGAAGAGACCAGACCAATACACAATGACCTATCATGGGCTGACTGGTTGGTCAGGTTAGTTGAAGACTTGTTTTTCTTTCAATATTCACTAATGTGGGTGTGAAATCTCATCGCTGTTCACTCTAATAAACCTGCCCCAAGCAAATGTGGCAAGTATGTCCAACACTCCTCAACATTAGTTGACCACCACTCACGAAAACGGGTTGTCCACGCACCCGTCAACGCAGGTTGTCCATGCACCCTTCGATGCGGGTTGTCCACATGCCCCTCGATGCGGGTTGTCCACACACCCCTCGACATGCGTTGTCCACGCACCCCTTGACGCGTGTTGTCCATGCACCCCTCAACGCGAGTTGTCCACACACCCCTCGATGTACATTGTCTCCGCACCACTCGACACGCATTGTCCATGCACCACTCGACGCGAGTTGTCCACGCACCCCTCGACGTGAGTTGTACACACACCTCTCAACGTACATTGTCCCCGCACCCCTCGACGCGAGTTGTCCATGCACCCCTCGACGTGAGTTGTCCACACACCCCTTGTCGCGAGTTGTCCATGCACCCCTCGACGCGAGTTGTCCCCACACCCCTCGACGCGAGTTGTCCATGCACCCCTCGACGTGAGTTGTCCACACACCCCTTGACGCGAGTTGTCCACACACCCCTCGATGCACATTGTTTCCGCACCACTCGACACGCATTGTCCATGCACCACTCGACGCGAGATGTCCACACACCCCTCGACATGAGTTGTCCACACACCACTCGACATGAGTTGTCCACACACCCCTCGACGCGATTATCAGAGTATTTCATTCTCCAGTTGCCTTGATGAATCTGTTTAAGAGTTTTTTGAACCAATTCAAGTAAATGTGAATCTTTTGGGAATAACTTAACATTTATTTAATTCACTATTTTTCGTCAACATTCCAAGATACTTAACACTCTTGATTTACAGTTTAAAACTCCCCTTTGTGATGAGTTTATAACCTGCTTATGATGTTACACATTCGAGATGTGGCATCTTGAAGGACTCTTCACTTTGTTAGCAATATATAAAGCTGGCTATTCCACACACTTGCATTTGCTTTTGACTGGAAAGACTCAATATCCAAGAGGAAAAGTTGAGTATCTGCACTCATGGGGTTCTCTTTGTGATTTGAGGACAGCTTCTCAACTGTGACGCCTAACAAAATATATATATATATATATATATATATATATATATATATATATATATATATATATATATATATATATATATATATATATATATACATCATTTATTCACTCAGTCTTTTGTCGGTGGCTAAGAAAAAAAAAGTCATCATTAATTTTATTTAATAACTGATGCAAAGAATGAATAAATGCGTATAAAGCTGAGTGCTCTGCTGCCATAAGTACCGGTTTGAAATGCTGTATCTTCCATATGCTTGGACTCACGTAATGTTTACATCCTTCTCCAGGAGCATCCTTCTCCAGAAAGAGAAGACAAATTGTGTTGCCTTCACTTTATTTTATGATGCCGAGATCCCTTGATTTTGTGACATGCAGGGGGGGGGGGGAGCTCTGGAGTAATCGGCCTTATGGTGGTTATCTTTAGCCTGTGGGCTGGCGGCAACACTTCCTGATCCCATATCCCAATATACACTTTATAGTGACCTTTGGTGGCCTCAAAACGGACGTCAAGGCCAACATCTGGTAGCTGAACACCATTCCCAAAATTCTGAAATTCCTACATCCAAAATTTGTGGCCTCTACGTATTACGGTTTGGCCGTGAATGAATAACGTACAAAGAAACACTTGACATCATTTATAAGATAAATCGAGATCATAAAACATCTGTCACTTGCTTATGTGCAAATTAATTGAAAACAGCAATTGTTGTGATGTTATCCATCCATTCACGACACTTGTGTCTTTTAATCGTTGAGTCGTTCTTCTGGATTACATCATGCACGAAGCTTCCCTGGGAATCATAGGTTTAACCATTTAGCTTCTGAAATCACATTTTCAGATAATGGGAAATTATTACTGCATGTACTCAAAATGGGGGGGAGGGAGGGGGAGGGAGGGGGAGGGAGGGGGAGAGGGAGAGGGTGCATACCCCTCTAAACCATCCACTGACCCTTCCATATCACCACTCACCTGTCCGAATACAAACTGACTGATGTTTCGCAGGAAGTGTGTTGCCTCAATGGGTATGCCATCCTTTGGAGGGATTTTTCACCTTCTGACACACACACACGAGAGAGAGAGAGAGAGAGAGAGAGAGAGAGAGAGAGAGAGAGAGAGAGAGAGAGAGAGAGAGAGAGAGAGAGAGAGAGAGAGAGAGAGAGAGAGAGAGAGAGAGAGAGAGAGAGAGAGAGAGAGAGAGAGAGAGAGAGAGAGAGAGAGAGAGAGAGAGAGAGAGAGAGAGAGAGAGAGAGAGAGAGAGAGAGAGAGAGAGAGAGAGAGAGAGAGAGAGAGAGAGAGAGAGAGAGAGAGAGAGAGAGAGAGAGAGAGAGAGAGAGAGAGAGAGAGAGAGAGAGAGAGAGAGAGAGAGAGAGAGAGAGAGAGAGAGAGAGAGAGAGAGAGATATATATATATATATGATATGATACCTTCAGAGCATTTTGTGAATAACCTCGAAGATAACTCTCGCAGTATGCTGTGTGACACCACCCTCCTGCGTGGACAATTGTAAAGCCCTTATTCCACAAATGTGGTGAAGAATCGTTTGAAGCACAGCAGGATTATCTATCCCTTCGATGGTTATTGTTTGGTCGGCATGTCCAAAAACATAGTGAGCACTTTTCCCAAGATTCTGTTGATCATACAATCCTATCAATCACTATTTACCAATGCCCAAGGAACAGAAGACCCTCATCATCCATTGGGCCAATGCGTATTGTCTTGTTTCTTTCACTAAAGGACCACGATGATAGGTGTTTGTTTGATTCCCATGGCTGCCTAAACAATCAACCCATACTCAAATGTGTCGTGGCCAACACCCCCCATGATGAGTTGACCACCACTCCTCAAAATTAGGTCACCAATACCCCTCAACACTCATTTGGGTCCACCGCTTGGGGGATAATCTCCTGGTGTATTATCCCGAAAACGCTGGGCCCGAAGAGTGGCCTTTGTCAGAGTTGAAGCCTCAGAGATTTATGCTCGAAAAAGAAGAGCATTTAAGCCGGCTATCCACGATCATCTGCATCAGGTGAAATCTCAAGAAATCTTTAACTTTCCGTCGTTTTATTGTAATAGAATAGTTTACGTGCGGATACAAATTCACGATTTTTTTGGTTGTCTCCTATACACGAAATTATACCCCGTTCATGCTTTGACAGCACTAGGCAGACTCGAGATTGTAAACAATGCAGCGGATACATGAATACCGAACAGCCTGAAATGGGCGACACAACAGTCAAGGCTCTGGTGATTTGCTGAGCCACCATGGTGGCCACAATTTACGCACTGGGCCAGTTTAACCTTGACACCCATATTTAACAATAAACATTGTCAACAGCCCATCCCGCAAAGACAAAAGGTCTCTTTGTAAACAGTTGTCTGAAGAAACCGAAAGGGCAACATGCGCGAAAGCGGCTCTTTAATGGCGCTTGCCTTTTGATATGTTTTCCAGGCATAAATCTTGAAGGCCTCAGCTCCTCCGTGAGCCATGAATGAAGGCCACTCGGGGTCCAGCGCTTGGGGGATAATACATCGGGAGATGGGGCTCTGGGTAGCATCTTGCAAACCAGCGGGGCGGCCTGTAAATCTTTCTGGAGTTATTCGGACATTTGTTGGCGTGGGTTAAGTGAGTCCATTTCTCATCAGATTCTCATGGTTCGGAGGAAGGGTTGAAGGGGGGTTGGGAGAGGGGAGAGGGGAGGAAGGTACTTCAGAACCTCCAACTCAAAAGGTTCCCATGATTTCTTGTGTCGACATTCTGTCCATAAAAAAGGTAATAATTTTGTCAACCGTCTAATGCCATTAGAGTTTGGGGTTGACCCTTACTGCGTGAACCCTTAATTACGCAACCTGAGTGCCTTTGCGCCGAGCCAGCTTTCACCATGCAAGACCCTTTTCAAGGCCTTGAGATGCAGCACAATAGTAGGCAAGGCAGACCAGTACCCGACAGCCTGCAACAAATTGAAAACGCTTCTCTACGGGATATTTGGACCCAAAATGACCTCTCTCAGTGGCCTCTTGACGTCCAATAGCCACCGGCTGGCTGATTAAGTGGTGTTAGGAACCTATAGTTACACATTAACCTTTACCATCATTCATTTCTACAGATGTGTTGCCTCCTTCCTTTCATGTCGGAGGCATCTTTCGTGGGAGTTATTAGCGTGTTTAAGTGGAAATTATAATGATTTACGTGAAGGTTTATTTGTATTCCGTGCAAACAATATTGCATCTGTTTAAGGCACCGAAATGTACTTCGGTGGAGAAAATGTAAACGAAGTTGTTCAAACAATGGCAATTACATAAATTGGTGATGTCATTCAAATGATTAACTTCATGTCCAGTCGTCAGAGGGAAAGAAACCGGTGGGATTTTT
>NC_140976.1:18230850-18235850 GCF_056783735.1 Eptatretus burgeri | reverse complement strand
AAATTCTGCTCAACCACAAATGCTCGTTGTTCACATGTCCACTTTGCCATCTTTGAGGATCAATTGTTTTTCTTTAATTTCCCATTCGGCTGATACAACTTGAAAAGAAAATAAAAAAACAGTAATTACTTTCCATTATCAAATAATTATTCTACCCTGACAAAATTGCTCAGTCCTCTTTAGGTTACCTGTGACGAGTTCATCTCGAGATTCCTTCAGAGGGTTGAACCGACGCTTACGCAAAAGAGCAAGAGTCAAAAAGTTTTTCCCCACAACCATCATGCGATCAAGTTGGATGGGTCATGCACCAGCGATACTCGGTACAGATGTTCATCCTTTTATTTGTAGTTTCCTGGCAAAGTCACATATCCTTTACCCATGAGAGGTGGGGATCGGGTTTCCTGATGCCATCGTAATTTTGGATCAAAATGTGGAAAGGAAATAATTTTTTGACTCCATCAAGATGCATATCCTGTACATTAAACATGTCCACTTTAATAAAGTCCAATTCGTTAAGGCTTTTTGTTCAGCTGCCAACTTAACCAACCCAATAAATGTCTATATTGATAAAGTAACAAATCCAAGCAAATATGGAGTCTGAAGCATCCACGAACAAATGAAAAATACGTTTGTTTCAATTTTCAGCTGCCTTCACGATTCAACAGTTCAGGTCACTCGTATATTTCACTTGGGGTCTCTTCTTTCATGACCCCGGGTCTCGTGAATCATTGATATAACGATTCGTATTCACAAGACATCAGCTGAAACGAGGTGAGTGCAAAAGGTTCTCAGAACAACATACAGTACTCATAATATTGTCCGAGAAATGTCAACATTTAATTTATTTTCTTTTTCAGTCGATAAATTTTTTTGATTTCTGAAGAAAATAGTATTTCCTTATTGAAATGAGAATCTGTATGTGAATCTCATTGAGGATGTAAAATGGAGTGAAACACGCCGATAAAAGGATCTTTTAGAACATGTAGTTGTTACCCCCACCACCAAAGTTGGATGGAATTATGTTTTCACCCCTTTCTGTTTGTTTTTTATTTGGCGAATTTTTTTTTAGATCCTCGTGGAGGATCTCGAAGTCTGACTCACGATGTTGTTCTTCATCTTCTCCTTGTGGACTTTTTTGTTTCACAGCCTACAGTTTTCATCGAACACTTCCTGAAACTTGGCATATACATGTAAAAATACCCTGCGCAGACAGTAACCATCTCCGATTTTGAAAATTCCTCCAAGAAAAAAAGTTATGACGTCAAAATATCTCCGCTAATGGAAATCGCCTAAAAAATTATCTCCGAAACTGGGCAAGATTTTTGAATTCTGTTTGCGGGAATCGAGCAGGGCATCAGCAGAGATGAATTACCGCACATATGATACATCACTATGACGTTATATCAATTTTTATGACGTCATTCCTATTTTTTGATATTTTTTGTTTCACAACCCAGAGTTTTCATCGGATCTTCGTGAAACTTGCCATGCATATGCAGAAAGCCCACGCTCAGGCAGTAACCATCTCCGATTTTGGAAATTCTTCCTAGAAAAAAAGTTGACGTCATAATATCGCCACTAATGGAAATTGCTTATACCATTATCTCTGAAACTAGGCAAGCTGTTTGAATTTTGTTTGTGGGAATCAAGCCGGGCATTGGCACAGATAATTCATCGCAAACCTGATACATCACAATGACGTCATATTCGTTTTTATGACGTCATCATTAAGAGGATGAGGATCTTAGCTCATTTGCGCTTGTTTAAATGATTCTTCACTATTGAGAGAGAAGGCAACAGGCAAGTTTCAAACAGGCAAGTTTATAATTAAAAGGACAATAATTTCTGTTCCAAGAAAATTGATTATTAATTGGCATTCCAACAGTACCATTTAAAAAATTTGATGACACCATGGACACCCCTTTAGAATGAAGTGATGCATACAAACACTTTTACATTTCACAGCAATAGATTGCTGCAGAACCGTGAAAAAACTTGTCGCCATTTCTCGGACTATTGTGAGCGCAGTATCGTGTTCCAAGAAGTTTTTGAACAACCAAGGTATCTAGCTCAAGGATTCAGGTTGAAATTAGGAAGTGTTTTTGGAGGGTGGGTGTGGGGTGTGGGTGCATGAGTATCCAAATTCATACAAGATGCTTTGTGCATGCAAAGTAATGCTTGAATGCATAGAGTATATGAGGATGGATGAGAAAGTCATTGGCGAGGCATAAAAGTCATTTAAAAAACTTATCGTTACCATATTGGCACCAAACCTGCAAACTTTGACTTTCCCCTTAACATCCTAAGGCACAATTCGAGGCAGACAAACTGTCCATGTCTATATATATGTACGCGGTGTATACAGTTGCAAGTACACGAAGGATGTTTTTGTTGATTTTTTCCCTTTGATTTGTATGTGGAGGGAGATGATCATCCACGACGCCAGCTCAATCCATGCATGGGGTTGAACAGCTGCCATTGTAAATGGAGCATTTTCCACTCATTAGCTTTTCACTATAAACTAGGTCTGTCTCATTACGGCTCCGTTTTGTCACTGTCTGCTTACGTGTCCCCTTGGGGGTGGTTGGAGGTGGAGTGGCTGTTGGGAGGAAGAGGTGGTGGGGGTTCACGCCCGATAAATAAATGTAAAATGTCTTCCAACATGCAGACAACCAAACTCACCCAAGAATGGGAAAATCATCGTATGATGGGTCACATGTTAAGAAAAGTACAGAACCAAGTTTTCCTCAAAAATCCATACCAATAAAGCACATTTTCAAAAGCTGAGGAAAAAAAAAAAAACACTGTGTTGCTCCTTGTGTCCCTTACAACATATAGCACATTCTATGATAACCATAAAGAAGACCAGCGATAGCAGTCTGGCATGGTGGAAAGGAAAAGATTACATATTTGGAGAAATCTGGGTCTGCATACATAATATATCCATCCATCGGGACCATACTCTGTGCACAGAATTGGTGTTGCCGAAGCAGTCTTCTTGGCGATTGGGCACAATCCTGGATGGGTCGCCACTCCGACACAGGATACCAGCAAGCTGGTACTCATTTTGCCAACCTCAGAAGGATGACAGGCTGAGTCAACTCCACCTGGTATTAATTCAAAAACCAAACAGGATATGAACCCAGGACCCAAAGATCCCAAGCCCATCAAACCATAACAATTAAGCCAACACCAGGCATGATATATGTATGTACTGTATGTATGTATATATATGTATATATATATATATATATATATATATATATATATATATATATATATATATATATATGTTGTTGTTGTTCGTCTTTCGGCTGCTCCCATTAGGGGTCGCCACAGCGGATCATCCGTTATGATCCGCATACTGATTTGGCACATGTTTTATGCCGGATGCCCTTCCTGACGCAACCCTGGTCACCTCTTATGACACAGGGATAAGGATTGGGTTTCGCCATGATTCCGGGCTGCCCTACATACTCTCCTCGTGTGGCCCAGCGCAGAGCTACCGTCCTCAAGCGATCCTCCAACCCAAGCCTCCGAGTAGCCGGATTACAGGCGCACGCCACTACGCCCGGTGTATATACATATATATATATATATATATATATATATATATATATATATATATATATATATATATATACATATATATATACATATATATACATACACATATATATATATATATATATGTATATATATATATATATATATATATATACATATACACATATATACATATACACATATACACATACACATATACACATATACATATATATATACATATACATACATATATATATACATACACACACATAAACTATATTCCTCCATAAACTACAGACATGTATTCAAGCATAGGCTAAATACATATACACACACATGAACTACATAAATATATACATACATAAATATATACATACATAAACTATATACATTCATAAACTATATAGATAAATACATATGTAAACTATATACATTCGTAAACTATATATATATATATATATATATATATATATATATATATATATATATATATATATATATATATATATACATATATATATATATATATACATATACATACATGAACTACATACATATATACATACATAAACTATATACATATATACATTCATAAAAGACATACATATACACACAAATAAACTGTATACATATGTATATACATAAAATATATATATGTATATATATATATATATATATATATATATATATATATATATATATATATATATATATATATATATATACATACATAAGCTATATACATATATCGATACATAAACTAAATATATATATATATATATATATATATATATATATATATATATATATATATATATATATATATATATATACACTACATACATATACTATGTACATATACTCCATATATATACTACATACAAAAACTATATACATATACTATTTCCATATACTATGTAAATATACTATACTGTATACATATACTTCATACAAAGCCCTGCTCGAACAACATCTGAACAGAATCGTAGGGTGGCCACCACATTCAAAAATAACGATATAAAGACACAACCATGAGCACCAAGGAGCTTTCAAAAGACCTCTGGGGATAACGTTGTCGAAAGACACAGATCAGGGGATGGGAATAAAAATATTTCACAGACGTTGAATATTTTCTGGAGCACAGTCAAGACAATCCTTAAGAAGAGGAAGGTAAATGGTACCACCAAGACCCTGCCTAGTTCAGGACATCCCTCCAAACTGGATGACCAAGTAAGGAGTAGACTGATGAAAGAGGCCACCAAGAGGCTATTGGCAACTTCGAAAGAGGTACAAGCCTTTATGGCAAA
Organism: Eptatretus burgeri; assembly: GCF_056783735.1. Taxonomy (NCBI): domain Eukaryota; kingdom Metazoa; phylum Chordata; class Myxini; order Myxiniformes; family Myxinidae; genus Eptatretus; species Eptatretus burgeri. The sequence continues at coordinate 18,230,994 of NC_140976.1, read as the reverse complement.
GACTGGTCACTGTGTGCATGTGACAACAATATCCCAAGCACTCCACAAGTCTGGCGTGTATGGTAAGGTGGCAAGTTTGAGGTGTGGAAAGAAAACACTGGAGATTCTGATGCCATGTGGCAAAACGTTTTCTGGTCTGATGAA
>NC_140976.1:18210850-18225850 GCF_056783735.1 Eptatretus burgeri | reverse complement strand
TGTTTGAATTGTGCTTTCATTCATCATTTATAGTTTGTCTCTCTCATGTGGACATCAAAAGTTATAAAAGTTAAATTTTACACAAGGACTTTATGGACACCATGTAAATATTCATTTTAGAGGATAGCGAACAAAGAATGCTGGGAAAGCATCACACTGCTTGGCAAACCACCCTTGCCAATCTATTATATATATATATATATATATATATATATATATATATATATATATATATATATATATATATACATAAATATATATATATATATATATATATATATACATATAAAAATATATACATATACAAATATATATATATATATATATATATATATATATATATATATATATATATATATATATATATATATATACACTAAAGAAGAAGAAGGTGCTTCAAACCAAATGTAAAAAAAAACTCGATCGACTCCGCTAATTTGAGCAAAAAAGCGAGAGCAGACCCGGTCTGCAGAGAGCAGATGAGAGCATTATATGAAATGTGTAATCCCAACCTTATACTATATATATATATATATATATATATATATATATATATATATATATATATATATATATATATGTATATATATATATATATATATATATATATATATATATATATATATATATATATATATATATATATATATATGTTTCACCGGTTGGGTGTAAATAGTTTGAGCAGAATCACATAGGAGGTCCAAAAGTTCATTTTGAAAATATTTATTGCAGTTTCACCGACAATAAATAGGAGGCAAGGTTGACGAAGAAAATCGGAAATGAATTTCCCAGAAGATTACTTTTAACAGCAGCAAGCTTCATCTTTTGAATTTTTGTTTTTGAACAAATGTCTTTGGATATGTCCGATATTGATAATGTCATCAAGAAAATACGCTATTTGTCCGTTTTTTATAACAGGCAGATGAAGTTTTGTTTCCTATTACCATTACCGATTTGGAGACAAACAACTTGCAGACACACCTGTATTTATAGGGTAGAATAGCTTCGATGGTATAGGTATATTTCAATAAGGCAGTTTCAAAATCAATCTACAAATAATGTACGGTGATTCAAGCAGTCTATTCTCGGGGACGACCTTGTAAACGTGCTCAAGAGCCTCTTGAGAGGAAGCTCGCAAAATATAACGATGGTCGACGCGAATACAAAACAGTATATGAAACAGAAAAGCAATTATGTGTAGGGAACTGACATCAAATTGTGCCTACTCGACCTTTGTACGAAATAAACCAAGAAGAGTTCAATCCAGTCCTCGTGGAGTCCGTCATTTACCCTCGTGCAGTGAGACCCGAAGCGGTGCAGGGAGCGGGAGTTGACAAAGTGGGCAAGGACAGGGCAAGACCCCGGGCCAGTGCGATGCTGATCCGCTCGTAAGGCCGGGGCTGCCACCGAGCCCATGAGATCCCAAAATCGGCGAGCTGGCTTGGCAGGGGCCATGCACGTCATGAGTAGAAACGGTCGGAGTGAGGATCGGCCCAAGAGATGGTCTCGGTGCTGGGGCCAGGGCTCCGTAGAGTGTCGGGCTGCGCTGTGCGGAGTGCAGAGGGTGGCGGGGACCGCGTGTGGCGTACGCCTCTCCCAGCATCCTCTTCATCTCGTGCAGAGACGTGCTCAGCATGAGGATGTAATTGCGCGCCAGAAGTAGAGTTGATATTTTTGAAAGTTTTCGCACGGCAGGGCCTCCCTGGCCGTACGGCATGACCTGGCGGAGCCCATCCATGGCCACATTGAGGTCTTGCATCCTCTTGCGTTCCCGGCTGTTGATCTTGAGCCGGAGGTTCTGCAGCTCGCTCTCGGGTAGCTCATGATGTCCACGCCGCTCCCTCATGCTCCGTGCTTTTGCTGCAGGTGAGCGCCGCCACTCGTGCGTGTCTCGACTGTCAGCGCACACATGTACCGGAGAAGGGGTTTCGTCCGGCGCCACCACGGTCGACTCCACAGACGTTTGCTCCGGGAACATGGCCAGGGTCGACGAAACGGCACCGTAACACAAAGAGAATGATCTTCCCAAAAGTTCCACCTTGGTGTGATGACGCAAGAGTTCAAAGCTTGAACCAGGAGACCCGACTCCTATTTATAAAGGATTTGTCACCAATGGCCAGAGGGTTTGGGCTCGCGGGTGGTCACGGTCTAATTAAAGCAATCGACCCCTGGCGTTCATTAAGCCCCTCCTCCTCCTCCTCTATAACTTTGCCCGAAACCTTCCTCCACCCCCGCTCTGGTACGCGCAAAGTGCATCATGTAAATAAATGTAGGAGGCGTGACTTAAGATGTCACATTTGCACATCCCATCAAGCCCAACGCCATTAGCAATTAAAACTACGAAAAAAAAATCTTCACGACGATCTTGTTAAATTATGGACGAAGTATAAGCGATGAAGACGAAATATTTACTTTTGTTAATGGTGGATAAAATGGCAGTTCCAAAGGTTACTAAACTTCCAATGTCGAGGCTAAGACAATGAGAAAAGACAACAGAGAAATAAATGTTGAACGAGGCAGTTCTTCATCTGATGGAGGATATTGGCATGCTGTACGAGTCCAAACAAAGATTCTGATGAGTCAAAGAACAGCTTGTTCAACCAAGCAACAACACAGAGAAGTAGTAACATGAAGTCCCCTGCACTCCAGCAGAGGTTGGAGAGAAGAAACTCATACCTGTAGAATTAAAGTAAATAAATGTTGGAGGCGTACGACAATAACTTTTAGTAAAACCATGTTGCATGAAGCAAAGATGTGAAAGAATTGTACAGTTTGTAATAAAAGCATGAAAGTTGGTAGGATGTGCGTGCGCACGTGCGCGCACGCGCGCGCGCGCGCGTGTGTGTGTGTGTGTGTGTGTGTGTGTGTGTGTGTGTGTGTGTGTGTGTGTGTGTGTGTGTGTGTGTGTGTGTGTGTGTGTGTGTGTGTGTGTGTGTGTGTGTGTGTGTGTCTCGTTGGTTGTTATCGCCATATGTGGGTTTCATAATGCCAAACGGAGTCATCCCAGGTATCAAAGGATCCATTTCCGTATGTGCGTGCATGTATGTGTGTGTGCAGTATGCAATAATAAAATGATCAAACTACATATAAATGCTTTAAAAAAAACTGCCATGAAAAGGTAAGGTTTTATTCTGCTTTTTTTAAATTCGAGATCATTGATAATTCCAAACCTATAATCGATAGTATTCACAACATTAATAACAAGGGTAAGGCTAAATGTTTATCAGGTCAGGTCAGGTATGGGAGCATGTGCCAGAAGAGCACGTCGCTGCGTCCACTTTCCGCCGGTAATCCAGGGGCCTCCGTCTGGCCATCCCCCAGGCAGATGCCAGGCCCATCCCCATCTCCTTGAGATGATGGTCAACCTGTTGCAACCATGAGGAACGTGGTCGACCCACTGGCCTCCTCCACTCATGAGACTCCCTCGCTGAGAGAATCTGGTGAGCAGGATCAGAGTCAGGAAAACGAGCCACATGTCCATACAGCCGCAACTGACGCTCACGGACTATGCAGGTAACAACCATCATTTGAGTCTCTCTCAGCAACCGCTCGTTGGACACAAAATCCGACCAGTGATAGCCAAGGATTCTCCGAAGAGACCTGGTACCAAAGGAATTAAGTCTCCGTCTCAGATCCTTGGTCAGAGTCCAAGTCTCGCACCCATAGAGCAAGACTGGAAGTACCAAGGACCTGAAGACTCGGACTTTCGTCCTCCCGCACAGGTACCGGCAGCGCCACACCCCATGATCCAGTGAATCCATGACTCCCCAGGCCCGACCCAGACGTCTATTGACCTCTGACTCGCAGCCAGCAGAGACATGAATATCACTGCCAAGGTAAGTGAATCTCTCCACGACCTCAACATCCTCACCACAAACAGACACAGACAGGACAGCAGCATCCAAGATGTCACCGAAAGCCTGGATCTTTGTTTTGACCCAAGAAACCCGTAATCCCAACGGCTCCAACTCCTCATTCAGCACCTCGAGGGCCCCCAAGAGGATGTCTAAAGTCTCCGCAAAGATGACTGCATCATCTGCAAAGTCAAGGTCCGAGATCTTGACATTCCCAAATGACGCACCGCAACTTGATCTCTCCGACATCCTCCCTAGAATCCAGTCCATACAAGTGCTGAAAAGTGTGGGGGCATGTACACATCCCTGACGAACTCCAGTAACAACTGGAAATAAGTCAGAGATGATACCACCATACTTCACAGCACTCTCAGTACCAGAGTAGAGTTCAGACATCAGATCGATCAGTTTTGGTGGCACCCCACGAAGACCAAGAATCCTCCAGAGGACATCCCAATTCACTGAATCGAATGCTTTACAGAGATCAACATAGGCTGCAAGCAGCCCCTGCCGAAACTCTCGTCTGCATTCGGTGAGGACACGAAGTGCAAGTATACAGTCAATCGTTGACCTCTTTGGTGTAAAGCCTGACTGATCTGGACGCTGGTGCTCAAGCAGATGGTGGCGAACCCTGTCGAGAATTATCCGAGCAAAGACCTTGCCCGGCACTGAGAGCAGCGTCACCCCTCGGTAGTTATTGCAGTCTTGGCGATCACCCTTCCCTTTCCAGAGAGGGACAACAAGGCCCCTCTTCCAGTCAGTTGGGATGATGCCTGTGTTCCAGGCAGAGCACAAAACTGCATGCAACGACACGAGTGCAGCATTTCCACCAGCCTTGAGAAGTTCGGCATGGATGCCACAAATCCCTGGAGCTTTGCCCCGTTTCAACTGGTTCACCGCAGCCCGTGTTTCCACAAACGTAGGTGGACCACAGTTGATTCGAGGGTCAGCAACAGGGATTGTAACACCCTTGACATCCAACTCGACAGTTGGGGGATCAGCCTGGTACAACCGCTCAAAGTAACCGGCCCAGCGGGCCTTCACTTCAGACTCCTCTGTCAAGAGCCTACCACTCTCTGCTCGAACTGTAGTGCTCCGAGGGATGGGCTTGGATGAACGTAATGCGCGAATTCCCCTGTAAGCGGGACGAGAATCACCTGTCCACAGGTGATGCTCTACCCCCTCACAGATTCCTCGCACATAGGCCTCCTTGTCCACCCTCAGTGCACGTACAGTTTTACGCCTCAGCTCCCTGAACAGCTCAGCTCTGCCATTCAGCCTGGCCCTGCGACTCTGGTCAATGGTATCCAGTGTCCCTTGAGAGACAAAATTCTTCTTTGCCCTGCGGTGAGCTCCAAGGCATCCACCGGCAACATCAAGGATGGTGGTCTTGAATACGCTCCACAACTCTTCAGGACCCCCCAAAGCACCTAGACCCCCCAAGTGTCCACTCAGCCTGTTCGCAAACTCCTCAGCTACTCTCTCATCCCTGAGCTTGGCAACATCCAGCCTCGGCTGGGATGGTACCATTCTCAAGGATTTAAGGTGCAGCTTTAGAGTTGCTACAACAAGCCTGTGGTCAGTATTGAGGAACTGAGCACTCCGGTAGACCCTGCAGTTCTGGATCATTCTCCAACGACCATCAATGAGGACATGGTCAATCTCCTTTACCACACCGCCAGCGTTGGAATACCAAGTCCAGCGATGAGCTTGTGGGCGCTGAAACCATGAACCAGCCACCCTAAGTCCATGACTTCTTGCAAAGTCAAGGAACTTAGTGCTATTCTGGTTCATAGTTCCTGACCCATGGGGACCAACACACACCTCATAACCGTCCCTATCAGTTCCAGTCGATGCATTGAAATCCCCCAAGACTAGAAGTGTATCTCGTCTGGGGCACTGATCAACCACAGACTCGAGTGTGGCGTAGAATGCATCCTTCACGGTGAGATCACTCGCCTCAGTCGGAGCATAAACAGAGACCAGGGAAATGACACCTAAGCAGTGACGAATCCTTAATCTCATAATATGCTCGTTGACCGGTGTTACCTCAATTATCATTGGGGTCAGCTTATTGGACACAGCTACAGCAACTCCTTGGGTATGGTAACCATCAGAGCGACCAGACCAATAGTAGGTGTAACCACCCACCATTATCTCGCCGCAATCCGGTCTCCGAACCTCAGAGAGAGCTGCAATCCCGTTGTCCAAACGCTTGAGCTCAGATGATAACAGAGACAGGTGATCATCCTCTCTTAGGGATAGGACATTCCAGGCACCCACCCGAAGGGACCGCCTCAGGTTAACCCAAGGAGACCGCCGTCTGGTGGACGACACCTCAGCACCACTCCGACACACTCTCCCGCAATCTGACCCAGGGATATTACCCCGTGGTTTCCCTCCTATCAAAGATTGGGGGTCCCGAAGGCTTTTCCCCAATCCCGTCATCCGGTGAGCTGCCCTGCGAAGGGAAGCTGCACAGGAGGTACTCTCATGGAGTGGGTTTTCAGATTTTTTTGCGTTTTTGCGTTTTGCGGAATGAAGGGTTTTACGGTGGCCGGAGTGCAAATCCTGCCACCAACCTCTTAATAAGAAGTGACCCAACTGCAGGAGGACGTCCGCAGACACAGTTGGGCACTAGATATGGATGGCCGTTGGCTCACAAGGAGCTCCTCCGCCCTTTGACAGGTTTTGTTTTTAATCCTGCTGGGTGTCCATATCCAAACACCCTCCTCACCAGAAAACCTGGTGGGGGAGACGGTTCAGTCGCCGACAACCCGACCATGGAACAGGTTAGTACAGGTTTACATGGTACCTGTAGCAGGTCACAGATCGAACCTGACCTGACAAGGTTAACAGTGTTGACGTCAACAGTGCTCACAGAGTTAGAGTTTGCAACTTTCCCTTTTACTTTTAACTTTTACATACTCAATTCATTCGTCATAACTAGATTCCTTGAGACAGAAATTGATTTTACGTGGGTATATCCACCTGAAGTTCCAAAATCAGCCGCAATTATAATTTTGGCATGTTTTTTGTTGGAAATCACTTATAACATGTAGAAATGCAAAAAAAAAAATCGAAATTTTTTTGAAAAAAAAGTTGCAAAATTTTGTTTTTTTTTCTCTAACAATTTTTTTTTTGGGGGGGGGGGGAGGGGTTGGAAATCACTTAAAACATGTAGAAATGCAAAAACAAAAATTCAAATATTTTTTTCAAAATGGCCGCCATAGCGGCCATATTCGACTTTGGACCAAGTCCAAAATCTCATGACATGATCCATGGACCATACCTACCCCCCCCCACCAAGTTTCGTCGAAATCCGTCGAGGAGTTTTTCCATAATACTGTTCACAAACAAACAAACAAACAGGGGTGAAAACAGTAACCTCCATCCATCTGCGATGGTGGAGGTTAATTAGTGAAATACAATACGAAATTACGAATCGTAAAAACATATTAATTTGATAGTTATATAAATGCATCATTAACAACAAGAAATATAATGAGTGAAATACAATACGAATAGTAAAAACATATTATTAACGAGATAGTTATATATTTACATCATTACAAATATATATTTAAACCATTTAAACCCATTTCAGTGGTTGCAAGGAGACAAGGAAGCAGGTAAAAAAAAACCGTTTATAAATAACTGTTTTAATATTTTAACAACAGTTTGATTTAGTGGTAAGTGGGATGGTCGTGTTTGTTGGTAGATATGTTATATTTAAGGTAAGATGTGCATGATTAAATGTGTTTTCATATCATGGAATGTGTGATGGGAGTTCTAACTTTGTGATCATTCATTAAACCCTCAAGCGAGTAAAGTCTGATTGGTGATGTTACATTGATGGATTGACTGACTGACTGGACGTAACTGATATGGGTAATCTCCTGATGTGGATCCGAGACCGAGGTTGTGGATCCGCCTTTTGGAGAGGTTCTGGGCTGAAAGGACTGAAACCTCGAGGAAGAACGGTGCCCAGCTGATGATCCGTACGGTCGGGAAAGTGTGTGTGTGTGTGTGTGTGTGTGTGTGTGTGTGTGTGTGTGTGTGTGTGTGTGTGTGTGTGTGTGTGTGTGTGTGTGTGTGTGTGTGTGTGTGTGTGTGTGTGTGTGTGTGTGTGTGTGTGTGTGTGTGTGTGTGTGTGTGTGTGTGTGTGTGTGTGTACAGTGGCCTGCAAAAGTGTTTACCCCGACCAATAATGCCACATTCAGATGAATTATAAATTATGTAGAAATAATTTTTCCAAATGAACTTTTTTATTCACAGCTAAAGAAATCAAAATAAACACTGTTATAGTTGAAGGAAGTTACAGTCAGGAATAGCTGCAAAAAAACATGTCAGGAATACCCTCCCTCCTTCTTTTGATCAAACTGTTTGGGGTACGTATTGGGCACGGGCCCCACCAGGAAACAAACTCTCCTCATGTGGTGGATGTGCAACATGTTATATGCTGTGTGTGCATATATGTGTGTATTGCTTTGCTGCTTGATTAGTGGTGTCCCTGAAAGGACAATTGTTGATGGATGGACAAACAGATTATATTATTATCTTATGTTAGAAATAATTTTTAATGATAATAAAACATATAATTATAATATGCATATGTATATATATATATATATATATATATATATATATATATATATATATATATATATATATATATATATATATATATATATATATATATATATATATACACATGTATAATGTTATGTTTTTGGAAACTTACCCCAGGGGAAGAGCATCCATGGACACGTAGAAGATCAGAGCATCAGTCATTTCATAAGTCTTTGTGTAGATAGTCATTGGTCCCTTGTAAAAGGGTTGTTGAGGGAGGGTGGTATGCATTTGGATTTATCCGGTGTGATGTCTTCTTCCACCTCCCCCCCCCCCCAAACTCGCTCCTTTCAATCTTTCTTCCTTCACCCCACATCAGTAAGCCTGGTGTGGGCTTAGTGGTGAGGGTGGTGGGTTGGGATCCGAGGGTCCTGAGTTCAAGCCCCGTTGGCCGCTGAATTAATATACACCAGGAGGTTGACTCAGCCTGTCATCCTTCCGAGGTCGGCAAAATGAGTACCAGTGTACAGGTAAGGGGGACACTGCATCAGCGGCATTGCCACGTCCCAACCAATGATGCAACCAGCAGCCACAGGCTGCACTCGATAGAGAGAGATAGAGAGAGAGAGACCCCCATCTGTCCCCTCTCCCCCCCTGCTCCTTTCAATAACTCTTCCATTACGCCATCGGTCCGTTACCTCTCCTTCACCAAACATCATTTCGACAATCCATCCCTCCTTCACCCCATCAGTCTTACCTTCGGCCCTGTGGCCGTTTGGTCGTCTCTCGGTCCGACGGATCCCCTCTCTGTTTTCCCTCCATTCGCGCATTGCTTAAGTTTGATCAGTCTGTGGTCGTTAGTCCTTTGGGCCGATCAGATTACCTTCACCGCATGAGACTGTGTCCATTCTCACATGCATGTTCGTGGCATGAGGTGTGGTGCTTTTCCCATGCACGGTGGGGTGTGGCACATCTTGCAGGCAGGGGTACAGTGAGGACAGTACAGTGAATGCTTGCGCGTTAGGGAGGAGGTGGGTGTTTCCTCAGAGTGCATGGAAAGTTCCCTCAGAATGATGTTGTGTTTCCCACAAGCTGCATCATGGACCCACCCACATCGGATGTGGACCAATGAGGAGGAGGCTCGCATGAGTGGAGATGGAGAGAGCCAGATTAAGAAGAAGAAGAAGAAGAGGATAGAATCACACGAGAAGAGATGGAAAAAGGCGAGATCCTGTGAGGAAAAAGGTGCTCAGAGCTGCCTCGTCTTCAACAGAGAAAGCTTAGTGAGAGGAGGAAGAAGAAGATAAGAGTGCAAGGGACACACACCAATGAGGAGGAGGAGGCTCGCACGAGCCAAGATTGGGAAAAAAGCAATATATGAAGAGGAAGAAGACAGGAGGCTCCCATCAGCAGAGTGGGAGGAGGAAGGACAGGTAGCTCGTATGGGCAGAGTGAGAGGAGAAAGGAAGAGAACAGAAGCACATGAGACGCGGCAGAAAACAGCGAGATCCTGTGAGGAAAAGAAGCTTGGAGCTCATCCTCTTCCTTGCAGGAGATTGAGAGAGAGAGAGAGAGAGAGAGAGAGAGAGAGAGAGAGAGAGAGAGAGAGAGAGAGAGAGAGAGAGAGAGAGAGAGAGAGAGAGAGAGAGAGAGAGAGAGAGAGAGAGAGAGAGAGAGAGAGAGAGAGAGAGAGAGAGAGAGAGAGAGAGAGAGAGAGAGAGAGAGAGAGAGAGAGAGAGAGAGAGAGAGAGAGAGAGAGAGAGAGAGAGAGAGAGAGAGAGAGAGAGAGAGAGAGAGAGAGAACCCATAGTGTGGAGGAGGGTAGTGTGGTTGGTTCGCGAGGACCTAGCAGAAATGGAGTCGCTTGCACCTGGCATATCTGGGTTGCCAGAGAGGACTGGCCTACTGGGTTTGGGCACCTCAGGGATGCAGTTGCTTGTCCCATTGTTCCACATCACCACTGCCCATCTTCCCAATTCATTAGTATATTTGGCCTTGTGCAGTCCCGTCGAGCTGTCTGAGGTGCGGAAGAAAAGGAAAAACCCCGCTTTTCTTTTCTCAATACTTTACTTTTCTATTCAAGTTCTTCTTGTTGTCTTCTTCTCCCCTGAGTGAATGATGGCCAAGTCTCTTGTGGAAGGAAGAATATGTGTACCATTAAATCTGCTCTTATGTTCCTTTTGCTTTCTTACCTGTAAATACTCACTTTTAGTGATTGCTTGCTTTTGTGAGTGTAATAAATAATTGTTTGTTGATTTTTTTTTCCAATCTGTCTCGGTTGTCTTTTCCTTTATTGGTCAGACACAGTGTACAAGTATAGTTAGACGGGAAGTTGTACCCCACCTGATTTGCTCTGTTAGCCAGTGCTGCATATATCTGCTCCACTCGACAGAAGATCACCAGGTGTGGAGCCGAGGGTGTGGCCTCTAGTTAGGTTGCCGTGCCAATCGAAAGGTACTGCGGAAACATGGAAGCGTAACCCTGATAGGCCGATAGTCAATGCCAAGCAGCTATGGCTGTGTAAAACTACAGCCCATTGGACTGTGGAGTTGTCTGTGGTCGGCGGCCTCAGGACATGGTGTTCGGGAAAAACTTGGGTGCTTTTCCTCGTGGCAAAGTCTGAACCTCAGGCCGTAACTACATATTGTTGTGAATTTCAGATTTCAGATTTGTTGGATGACAATCTGTTGTGGATTTCAGAATCGGATCTGACTATTGCACACAACATCCTGGTTTTCAGACAGTAATTTCCATAAATGCATGTTCAGAATAGACCCATGCCCTTGTCTGGTGGGATTTTAACTCTTTGATGCGTTGGAGAAGGGTAGAGAACAGGTTCCTTTCCTTTCTTATGGGATAACCTTTTCCTCTTCACAACACATTCCTAACGTATGATTTTACGCCAGTTTTAATTTCTGCATGAGCGATATTCATCGTTCGTGCACGCAACAAGATAGCCGTTAGCCCAATGGAGACTCATTCTATTCCCTTTCCATGAAGACACATTGGCTTGGAAATATTTACACATTTTATTTTGGTTTTCATTTTCACATTGGACTTGCAGGATATTTGAGTCATTAACCACACCACAAGCTTTTCCCGAACAGTTCATTCTAATGATCAAACATGACTGTGGTCTTGGATCGTTTACTCAGGAGCCACCTTTTTCCATCAGCAATTGACACCCCATTCAGCAGCTCTATGGATGCAAAGCAACTCTTCTTCGTGTCAGGCTGAACAAAGAGGTGATAATTGCTTGTTGACGTTCTGTGGGCACTTCGTGTTTCTGCTCGGTTGTTCCGGCAAGTGGCTGCTTTCTGGCTTTCGTCCAGCTCCCTAAACATGACGTTGTAAGCCAGGCCTGTGTTGATTGGGAGTTGCATCTCATTCGATGGTCGGGAGAGAATGAGCATGAGAATGAATGGTTGGAGGTCTCGTGCAGCGATGCACCAGTAGGCAAGCTGGATTTGACTGAAGTCATACTTGAGGCTCCGCCCACATTGGTCGCTCTAAAAGGACAGCAGGACTGCCTGGTAGAGTTGGTGAGAGATCCTGCTGATGGTTGGGGACAGCTTCTGACAGCTCCTGACAGTTGGGGACAGCAGCAACGGTGGTTGGTGACAGTTGGACTGTTCCTGCTGGTTCTGTTCGGTACCTGGTTCTTGGCCAAGCTGGCTCTTGATATACCTGGTTCTTGGCATACCTGGTTCTTGGTGTACCTGGCTATTGGCGTACCTGGCTCTTGGCATACATGGCTCTTGGCGTTCCTGGTTCCTGGGGCTGACGACGTGACATCGATTGATGTTCGAGCCTGTTTACAGGTGGGTGCATGGTGAGGCAGGGCACTAGCAGTGGAAACAAGCCTGGCTGTGGAGAGCTCATTTGAGTGATTAAATCCCACAGGCGGACCGAATGTGCCCAACCTAACCATGCAGGGAACAGAGTGAAATGGATAGGGACGACCGAACGGCCGTGGTGTTGAAGGTAAGACCGGTGGACTGAAGGAGGGATTGTCGAGATGAGGTTTGGTGAAGGGGATTATTGGTGGACCATTGAGACTGGCCGATGGAATAAAGGTTGGAAGATTGAACTTAGAGTGTTTGAACGGACCGATGAAGTGAAGGAGGAAAGATTGAAAGCCGCAGAGGGTGTGTGTGGGTGGGGGGAGGAATGGATCGATGTGGTGAAGGAGGGAAGATTGAAGGAGCGGAGGGGGGAGAGGAAGACGTCACACTGGGAAAGCACAAATTAACCAATGCATGCCACCTGAACAACCCTTATACAAGGGATCAAGGACTATCTACACAAAGACAAATAAAATCTCTAATTTCCAATGTCACCTACATGTCCATGTATGCTCTCTCCCGACGGTGAGCTTCCAAAACCATAACAATATATTATTTGGGTATTTGTATATCCCCCTTCACAAGGACGATTTAGGAATGTGTTTAAAGACCAATCTTTTAACATGACTGCATTTTCCCTACGGCCTATTTTTCAGGACAAAAAAAAAAATTCGTTGCACATGATGTGCAACGTGTGCAGAGTAAAACGAGTGTTCATTTATGTCCACAGGATGTCTAATAAATAAAAATAAAAATAAAAGCACTCCTGATGCGAAGCCGAGCCCTTAGACTTTGGCACGCTCATGAGGCTGCACCGTCGAAATGGAACGTCCCAGAAGATATAGAAAATGGAGTAACATTTGGAAATGTAGTGTTTTTTAAATTACGCCTTTTCTTGCTATGAAACATCATATCTTCCAGTCTTCTTAAATATTTTAATAAAATAGTTCCAACTGTCATTTTGACAGGCTTTTATACGAATAATAAAAATAAATGTCAGTGTGTGGGGGGTCTCCTTCATCACTCCAAAACCATGAAACCTCTCAGATTCAAACATGGCATGCATATGAAGGGAACTTTAAGGAAATGTATTAATGAAAACTGGGTGTTTGGGTTAATTAAAAAACTCCTATTGAAGATAATTTCGGGGGTGCTCATCACAAAAAAATTATATAAGCCTTACGAAGACGGAGGTACACGCCATCTTCGGCAGCTCTTTATCAGCTCGCTGGGGTCTTAAGCCACCATTCTGTTTGGCATGCTCAACAATGCCTTGACTTTGGAACAGGCCACAACAGTTTCTTACCGATAAGGCACTCACTTTTTTTTCACTTTCCTCACTCATATTATCGAGCGCCTGCCTGTTCATCGAAGCTACACATAGCTGTGTACATCACTTTTGTACGTGCTATAGTTTTTTTAAATTATAATTAGAAGAACTAGTACGTGCCCGTACGTGCGTGGCCGTACGTGCAAAAAAAACATTCAAACCGCGTGCCAGAAACAACTTCACAGGCCATTCCTTCACTCTCGCGTGCCCGTACATGTGTGGCCATACGTGCAAACCAAAAAAAATAAAAATAATAATAAAACTTTCAAACAACAACACAGGCTGTTCCTTCGCTCTCGTAAACGACGACTGGATTGGGGCATTGTGTTTATCTATAAATGCGCATAAGAAATCGAGAAATTATTAAAATACAGTAAGTCATCACGATCCGGAAGCGGTGCGTGCCCGTATGGAATGTTCACATGCATTCCACGAATTATCACTTGCATTGAAGTAACAACTGATGTGATGCTTCCACACACAGAATTAATTAAAATCCAAATTAAAATCAAGTTTACCTCCCTGTCTTTGCTTGCCATGACATTCGCTGCCATTGACCATTGCCACTCCTACGGCACGGTAACTAAATGGCGTCCTTTCTCTATCGGCCACGCCTATGCAGCAATGTGTCTTGTCATTGGTTGGTAAATAAATGGCCGCAGCAACGTGTCTTGTCATTGGTTTGGTAAATAAATGGCTATAACTTGGGAAGCACTTGTCCGATTAATATCAAACCTTGAAAAGACACATACTCAGGTCCCCAGCAATATAGCTGGCAAGTTTCAATTAGATCGGACCAGTGGTTGTCAAGAAACAGCGGTCACACACACACACAAACACACACAAACACACACACACACACACACACACACACACACACACACACACACACACACACACACACACACACACACACACACACACACACACACACACACACACAATATTAGTGCTTGGCCAATTTCAGCAACTTTATGTGAATTGGCAGGTTGGAGTCAGTGCGATTGCCGACTACAGTGCATACTGCATACATCCCAGAAACCTTGAGTAGCCTTCACCCTTGTTTTGGAAGAATTTCAGCAAACAAATTATAAAACAATGTTGCATTATAGACGTTTCAGGGAGATGTGTATCAACATAAATTTTATAAACAGCTGAGAAACGTCATCTGACGGATGGAAAAAATGTGGCTTGGTAATGCAGAAAACATGTTAATATGGCGAACAGCTTGGAAATCTGGTGTTATCAAATGCATTTTGCTTTGTAACTCACAAAAAGAAAGCATATAACCTTTGTAAAGCACACCCGGTTCATATAAAATAACCAATTGCTTTAGAAACAGTCACAAGAACAAAAGAAAACATGATCACTTGTATGCTCCTGAGGTTGAAAGTTAAAA
>NC_140976.1:18190850-18203350 GCF_056783735.1 Eptatretus burgeri | reverse complement strand
GTGTGGTTGTTGTTTCTGGCATGCGGTTTGAGTTTTTTTGCGGGGGGGGAGGGAGGGTTTGCATGTACTGCCACGCATCTATGGGCATGCACTAGTTTACATTAATAACGTGAAAATTCCTGTTCCCCCATTCCTTGATGCCACCATCACCAAACTGCAATTGTCGCCTGCCAAGCTTTGTTCCGTTCAGCATTCCACATTCTTTGAGTAACAGTTATTCTCTCAGCCATATTGGATCAACCTGAAAGCAAAGAAAAAATGTTATTAATGGCAGTAAACAAGCTTTCACAAAAATAAGAAATTCTCTTTTACAAGCCACTTCCTTTTGTTTTTTGTTTCGTTTTTATGGGGTGCATCCTATGTGCAGACATAATACGTGTAAGCTTTATGTATTTGATGAAGTGGATTATACCTGCATTCTTCAAGCAGCCAAATGAGTCCTTAGGATTAGCTCTTTATTTAACATTTTGAAGGTATAATGATTACCTCCGCGAACTAAGGTGGATGGAGGGAATGTTTTCACCCCTGTCTGTCTGTTTGTTACTTATGAAATCAAAACATTTCGTAAGTATATTGATCAGTTCCGTTTCTGTTTGTTTGTTACTTACGAAATCTAAAGATTTTGTAAGTATATTGATGCCTTCCGTTTCTGTTTGTTTGTTTGTTTGTATTGTTTGTAGGCACGATAACTTGAGAACGGAAGAAGCTACCAATGTCAAATTACACCTCGTGATTCAGGAGGGTGATGGCTAGTGCTGATTAGATTTTGGTCAAAATCGGTCAAAGGTCAAGGTCACAGTGAGGTCAAACATCCAAAACATTCGATTTTTGATGGTTTGGTACAGAATCATCGTAGAAACCACTGGTTTGCGTCGCTACCTTCTCTAGAGACAGCTTTTATTAGACAAGGTCAGAGGTCAAGTTGACGATTTCGTAAGTACCAGTCTATGACTGCTTGTTTGTTTGTTTGTAGGCACGATAACTCAAGATCGGAAGGAGCTATCAATGTCAAATTACACCACGTGATTCAGGAGGGTGATGGCTAGTGCTGATTAGATTTTGGTCAAAATCGGTCAAAGCTCAAGGTCACAGTGAGGTCAAACATCCAAAAAATGTAACTCGAGAACGGAAGAAGCTATCAATGTCAAATTACACCACCTGATTCAGGAGGGTGATGGCTAGTGTTGATTAGATTTTGGTCAAAATCGGTCGAAGGACAAGGTCACAGTGAGGTAAAACATCCAAAACATTTGATTTTTGATGGTTTGGTACAGAATCATCGTAGAAACTTCTGGTTTGTGTCGCTACCTTCTCCAGAGACAGCTTTTATTAGACAAGGTCAGAGGTCAAGTTGACGATTTCGTAAGTACCAGTCTATGACTGCTTGTTTGTTTGTTTGTTTGTTTGTTTGTAGGCACGATAACTCGAGAACGGAAGAAGATACCAATGTCAATTTACACCACGTGATTCAGGAGGGTGATGTCTAATGCTGATTAGATTTTGGTCAAAATCGATCAAAGGTCATGGTCACAGTGAGGTCAAATATTCGATTTTTGATGGATTGGTACAGATTACTTGAGAACGGAAGAAGCTACCAATGTCAAATTACACCACATGATTCAGGAGGGTGATGGCTAGTGCTGATTAAATTTTGGTCAAAATCGGACAAAAGTCAAGGTCACAGTGAGGTCAAAAATTCAATTTTTGATGGTTTGGTACAGAATCATTGTAGAAACTTCTGGTTTGCGTCGCTACCTTCTCCAGAGACAGCTTTTATTAGACAAAGTCAGAGGTCAAGTTGACGATTTCGTAAGTACCAGTCTATGACTGCTTGTTTGTGTGTTTGTTACTTACGAAATCTAAATATTTCGTAAGTATATTGATGCCTTCTGTTTCTGTTTGTTTGTTTGTTTGTTTGTTTATTTGTTAGTTTGTTTGTTTGTAGGCACGATAACTCGAGAACGGCAGAAGCTACCAATGTCAAAATACGCCATGTGATTCAGGAGGGTGATGGCTAGTCCTGATTAGACTTTGGTCAAAATCGGTCAAAGGTCAAGGTCACAGTGAGGTCAAACATAATTCCGTAAATTCATGTGGAGAAATGGAGTATTTTTGCTTCGCTCGACGTTACGAGTTTATTTTAAATTCGATTTTAATTTTGTCTTCGGTTTTTGCGATCGCTTAGGATGCTTAACACTCGGTTGTCGAAATTCTGGTAAAAATCAGATGTTTTGGAGACATTTTAAGATTGTATTAAAAATATTTCACTCGCTGCGTCACGACTCGTCACGTGGTGCAGCACACTCGAGCGGAGGCGTCGTTGATCCCGTAAAGGTTTTCCGTGTCCGCGCTGACGGTGTTTTCGATAAAGATGGTGTTTAAAAGTCATTTTTTATCCCAATAAAGGTTATCGTCACATGCCTGACTTGCTAAGCTGTCGGATTATGTAAAGATTGTTGGTAGATGGCCGAATATTAGGGTTTTGTGACTTTGATAAAATAATATTAAATAATTGCGTGGAGAAATGGAGATTTTTGCTTCGGTCGACGTTACGATTTTTGATGGTTTGGTACAGAATAATCGTAGAAACTTCTGGTTTGTGTCGCTACCTTCTCTAGAGACAGCTTTTATTAGACAAGGTCAGAGGTCAAGTTGACAATTTCGTAAGTACCAGTCTATGACTGCTTGTTTGTCTGTTTGTCACACGATTTTTGGCCACAGTTTTCAAGCAATCGTTTTGAATTGTTTTTGTCTGTGTGTAGGTGAGCGGCCAAAGACAGCAACGCTGAATTTCGGTGAAGATCCGAATCCAGATGCGGATCGGAGAATCTTTCAAGTGATTCTTCACTATTGAGAGAAAGGGCCAAAAACGACATGTTGCACAATGTCTTTAAAGGTTATGGATGGATTCACATGAAACTTGGAAGATGAGTTGGGAGTGCCATGAGGAAGAATTTATTCAATTTTGGTGAAGATCCGACTTCAGATCTGGATACGATAATATATATTTTTAAACTGATTCTTCACCATTGAGAGTAATTTTTTTACCCTGCAAAACAGACCAAAAATGCAAAGAAAATTGAAAACCCACTCCGTGGGAGTACCTATTGTGCAGCTGCCCTTTGCAGGACGTCTCAATGGATGATGGGATTGGGGCAAAGCCTTAGGAATCCCCACTCTTTGATGAAAGGAGGTAAAACACGGGGTAACCTTTCTGGGTTGGATTTTGGTAGTATGTGCTGAGGTGGTGCTGAGATGTCGTCCACCAAACAGTGGTCTCTTTGGGTTAACCTGGGGTGGTCCCTTTGTGTGGGTGCCTGGAATGTCATGTCCCAAAGAGAGGATGATCACCTGTCTGTTATCATCTGGGCTGAAGCGTTTGAACATCGGTATTGCAGCACCCCCTGTGGTTCGGAGAATGGATAGTGGTGAGATCATGGTGGGTGGTTTCACCTACTATTAGTCTAGTCGCTCTGATGGTTACCATGCCCAATGAGTTGCTGCAGCTGTGTCCAATAAGCTGACTCCAATGATAATTGAGGTAACACCAGTGAACGAGCGTATTATGAGTCTAAGGATCATAATGACCAGAGTCTCAGGGCCAGGCTTAATTGCAGAGCTGAGCTGTTCAGGGAGTTGAGGCATATAACTGTATGTGTACTAAGGGTGGACAAGGAGGCCGATATCCGAGGAATGTGTGAAGGGGTAGAGCATCACCTGTGGTCAAGTGAATCTTGTCCTACTCACAGGGGAATTCGCGCATTGCATTCCTCAAGCCCATCCCTTGGTGTACTGTAGTTAGAGCAGAGGGTGGTGGGCTCTTCACAGAGGAGTCCGAAGTAAAGGCCAGCTGGGCCGGTTACTTTGAGCGGCTGTACCAGGCTGATCAATCAGCTGTTGAGTTGTGTATCACTGTGGTCCACCTTCGTTTGTGGAAATGCAGGCTGTGGTGAATTGGATGAAAGGGGGTATTTCTCGTGGCATCTGAGGCATCCATGCTGAACTTCCCAAGGCTGGTGGAAATGCTGTACTCATGACATTGCATGCAGTTCTGTGCTCTGCCTGGAAAACAGGCTTCATCCCAACTGACTGGAAGAGGGGCCTTGTTGTCCCTCTCTGGAAAGGGAAGGATGATTGCCAGGACTGCAACAACTACCGAGGGGTCACGCTGCTCTCAGTGTGGGGCAAAGTCTTTGATCAGATATTCCTTGAAAGGGTTCGCTACCATCTGCTTGAGCACCAGCACCCAGAGCAGTCAGACTTTACACCAAAGAGGTCAATGATTGACCGTATCCTTGCCCTTTGGTTCCACACCAAATGCAGATGGGAGTTGTGGCAGGGACTGCTTGCAGCCTATGTTGATCTCTGCAAAACGTTCGATTCAGTGAACAAGGATACCCACTGGAGGATTCTTTGTCTTCTTGGGGTGCCACAAAAACGAATTAATCTGATGGCTGAACTATACTCTGGTACTGAGAGTGCTGTGAGATGTGGTGGTACCATCTCCGACTTATTTCCAGCTGTCACTGGAGTTCGTCAGGGGTGTTACTGGCCCCCGCACTTTTCAGCACTTGTATGGACTGGATTCTAGGGAGGATGTCGGAGAGATCAAGCTGCGGTGCATCGTTTGGGAATGTCAAGATCTCTGACCTTGATTTCGTAGATGATGCAGTCATCTTTGCAGAGAATCTGGATATCCTTTTGGGGGCCCTTGAGGTGCTGAATGAGGATTCGGGGCTGTTGGGATTGCAGGTTTCCTGCGTCAAAACTAAGATCCAGGCTTTCAATGATATCTTGGATGCTGCTATCTTGTCTGTACTTATTAGTGGTGAGGATGTTAAGGTCACAGAGAGATTCACTTACCTTGGCAGTGATATTCATGTCTCTGCTAGCTGTGAGCCATAGGTTAATTGGCATCTGGGTCAGGCCTGGGAAGTCATGGATTCACTTGATCATGGGGTGTGGTGTTGTCAGTACCTGTGCAGGAGGACAAAAGTCCGAGTCTTCAAGTCCTTGCTGCTTCCAGTCTTGCTCTACAGTTGTGAGACTTGGATTCTGACCAGGGATCTGAGACGGAGACTTAATTCAGTTAATTTGGCACCAGGTCTCTTCAGAGAATCCTGGGCTATCGCTGGTCAGACTTTGTAACCAAAGAGCAGTTGCTGAGAGAGACTCAAATGAGATTTGTTACCTGCATAGTCCTTGAGCTGTGGCTGTAGCTGTAGATCTGCCTCAGCTGTGGCTGTATGGACATGTGATTGATTTTATCTGATGCTGATGCTGATCCTGCTCACTGGATGCCTCATGATTGCAGCAGGTTGATCATCATCTCAAGGAGATGGGGATAGGCCAGGCATCTGTCTGGTGGATAGCCAGATGGAGGCCCCTGGAGTATTGACAGAAAGTAGACACAGCAACGCATTGCTCCGGCGCATGCTCCAATACATGACCTGACCTGACCATTGAGAGATAGGGCCAAAATTATATATAGCACAATATCTCAAAAGGTTATGGATGGATTCTGCAGAAACTTTGTGGACAGGTTGTAAATGCCACCAGGAAGAATTGATTCAATGTTGATGAAGATCTATATCTGGATCTGGATACGGGATTTATTTAATTTTTTTGAGTGATTCTTCACCATTGAGAGATTGGGATAAAAACGATGTTGCATAGTACAGTTTCTAAAAAAGTTATGGATGGATTCGGATGAAACTTGGTGGACATGTCTGGAGTGTGATACTGACAATTGATTCGGTTTTGGTGACTATCCGAATCCAGATCTGGAAGTTGTGGAAGGATTCGGAAAACGTGTTTTGGATGGATTCGAACTAAACTTGGTGGACAGGATTGGTGTGTGATACGAATGAATCGTCGGATTGGGTAAGACCCCTTAGATGCTTTGGACCCGTGAAACCTGTTATGGCTCTAAAACCCTATAAAACCAGTTACACTGCTAAGACTCCATAAACTCTTCAGAATATTAGACTCTTTAAGATACATATCAAGTGCCATCCCGCTTCACCAAGTGTCACTCTCCGAGTGATTTTTCATTTGTTTGTTTGCTTGTTTGTTTGAAAATATTTCAAGAATTTGTAGACGGATTTTGCCGAAATTTGGTGGAGAACTTGGGTATGTTACAAGAACAAAATGTTTACATTTTGGTGAAGATCCGAATCCGGATCTGAATCTGAGAATTTTATATATGGATTTTTCACCATTGAGAGATGGGGTGAAAAACGACATATAGCAAGATATCTCAAAAAGTTGTGGACATATTTGGACGAAACTTGGTGGGAAGCTGAGGAATGTGACAAGGAAGAACTGGTTCGATTTTCGTTAAGATCAGAATCCGGATCCAAGAATTTTAAAGTGATTTTTCACCATTGAGTGATAGGACTAAAATGAAACATTGCACGATATTTCAAAACGTTGTGGACGGATTGCGATGAAACTTGGTGGACGACTTGGTTTGGTGACAAGAACAAGCCAATTCAATTATAGTTTAGGTCCGAATACAGATCCGGCCCCTTGGTGGGATCCAAAACATAAACTAATCAGCCGAGCTTAGGTATGCGCTCTACCGAATGCCATTCTCGCTTTTAATGTAAAAAGGTCAAAAGTTGTAATGTACAATAAACTGTTGTTTACATTCTAATGAGTTGCTCAACAATGCTAACAGGTGGAGTTTATAATTCTAAGTCAATGACAAATTAAATGTTAAGGTGTCGAACTTATAAACCAAAGTCGAAAACAAACGAATTCTCATATTGTAGCTGCTACTGCATTGCACATCGTTAACAACAGAGTCTATTTGAGTTTACAGCGTGTTAACATAGCATCTACAGCATTTGGATATGTTTTTTAAAAATAAATTTAGATTTGTAACAAATGTGTAATAGGCTGCTGGAGGGATAGCGATTCTATGTCTGGTCTGAGTTTAATTCCCAACCCGGTGATAAACGCAGTACACTGCAGTGCAGTATAACAGTCAATTTGCATGCTTTTGATATGTCATGCAAATAAGAAGGCATGCCTTACTGGGTAGACAAAGTGCTGCTGTGAAACATAAATTGACCATACTGTGCAGCAGGCTGTTGAAACACTGTGAATTGTAAAGCCAGTGAATTTCCATTTCCAAAAAATTCCTAAATTCTGTTTCACAAATTAAATTCAGTTTTGTTTTCTCTGAGTCTCTTTCCATGCCTGTTCCAATTGTGCGAGTCCAAGAAAGCCATGCCCGGCTGAGTGTTTCCATCCCTCTTCCTCAACATCCCTAAGTGGTGTATTTCACCACCAGGGTGATGCAAAAAGGAAGAGTACAACAAAATGATTGTTTTATTTTTATTTTTTTGGGAGAATTATTTTGGAAATCTTATCTGGATTTTGAAGATTTTCTAACATAGTGCCTTGTGCTGGCATTTACCTTGCCATGACAAAGCAAATTTTTTTCATTTATTTTTAGATGTAAAAATGAAAAGGACAACAAAATGATTGTTTTATTTTTATTTTTTTGGGAGAATTATTTTGGAAATCTTATCTAGATTTTGTAGATTTTCTAACATAGTGCATTGTGCTGGCATTTACCTTGCCATGACAAAGCGATTTTTTTTTCATTTATTTTTAGATCCAGTTTTTCCAGCAAATTGGATTGTGAATACATGGTGAATATGCAGTACATTGGCTAAAACTTGTTCCGAATGTTTGTCTACCCAGCCTGATACAGAGGTCTAACTATCAATGTAAACATGCAGTTCAGTATACACTGTAGCACTTACCACTTTACACCATCTGTAAACGGCAAAAACCCACAGGTACTCTTCACATAATACTGCCATAAAACAGAGAAACACTTGCGAGTGATTATACCAATGCAAGATCATGTGATGTGCCATTGTCTTTGATCGCATGACCTTCCGTGTGTGGGGGCAAAGATCCATGGGCTGACTTTTGTTTGCAGACATTTATCGACAGTTTTGTAAAAAAAAAAAAAATCCTGGAATCTTGGCCTCGAGTTACATCATCATGCAAAATTGCAGCTTTCTCCCCCATCTAACAATTACTAAACGTTTATTTCAGTGTGTGAGTATATATATATATATATATATATATATATATATATATATATATATATATATATATATATATATATATATATATATATATATATATATATATATATATATATATATATATATATATATATATATATATATATATATATATATATATATATATCGGGCGTAGTGGCGTGCGCCTGTAATCCGGCTACTCGGAGGCTTGGGTTGGAGGATCGCTTGAAGACGGGAGCTCTGCACTGGGCCGCGCAATGAGAGGGTGTAGGGCAGCCCGGAATCATGGCGAAACCCAATCCTTATCCCTGTGTCGTAAGAGGCGACCAGGGTTGTGTCAGGAAGGGCATCCGGCGTAAAACCTGTGCCAAATCAGTATGCGGATCATAATGGATGATCCGCTGTGGCGACCCCTAATGGGAGCAGCCGAAAGATGAACAACAACATATATATATATATATATATATATATATATATATATATATATATATATATATATATATATATATATATATGTATACACACACACATATATTGTAACCGCACACGCTCAACTAATCTTTGTAATTTATTTCTTGCATTGTATAAGATACTTTTAAAAGAACTATTTGTTTATTGCAAGACTGCTATTGAAAAGTCCCAAGAACACCTTGTATGCACCGACATCATTACAGGCGGTTTATGGGGTCTTACACCCAGTGTCTGGTGGTTCAATCCAGCTATATCTCTCTGTGTTTTGTGCTGTTTGGAGCTGCGTTTTTGGAGTCTGTGAAAGCATCACAGAACCCGTCATTTGCTGCCCCGAGGTGGCAGCTGTGGCCGGGACTGCAATGCACCGACAATGCGAACTTTCGCAGCTGTCCTGCACGCCGAGCGCCTTGCGGAGCTGGGGTGCCACCAATTAGCAGCGAGACCCTCAAAAGTATAGCCGCCTCAGCATATGGAAACGGGCCGAGCACCGCAAGCATTATGCATCCTTGAGGAACGGGTGTCCCGCACGTCTCGGGAATATAAGAATCCCCGCTGAGAACTGTCTGCGGGTCAACCCTGGGCCCTGCTCCGTTGCCAGTTATAGCCCCTTCATTGTGCGAGTCAGCGCTGCTCCACCAGACCTTGGACATAACGTTTTAGACCCATCTGTGGTCCCACCGTCAAATTCATGGTCACAATTGCTCCGGCGTGCGGTCTCTCATTCCTCTCTTGGTGTATACACAATGAAGGCGACAAAGTCCCTTGGTCTTTGTTCTCATGAAGCACCATGTCCGTGGTGTTTTCTGTACCAAAGGTGCCATTTGTGATATGTGTTTCGACGGCCCGTGGTGGTGGTTTGTCTCCTCTCCTCAAAACTTTTAAATGATGCTTGTAGGTGCTCTAAGGTGTGTGAGAATATCGTGCACAGTGATAAAGTGGCCCAGAACAATTGCTTTGTGACATCACAGAAATATTGTGAATGAACTGCGAAGCTCAACCACAGCTGCGCAGTTGGCTCTTCACTTGTTGGTTGAGCTTTTAAGTCATCATGGTGATATGAGGCTCACCCTGCCAAATAAAATCACCGCGGAACTGTGAATTACAGTACTTTCATGAGTGTGACAGGATTTGAATAATGATAGTGGTAATTGAAACTTTCGTAAACGAAAACTTTAAAGTGCACACCATGAAATAATAAATATTTCTGAGACGAGAGAAAGCAGGAAACATCGTTGATGAGTTAAAGTGGCAGAGAGGTTGCGAGGGTGAAAGACCATACACCATACAGGGTCTCAGCATCACGTGACATTGTCTGTCAAAATATGTTGTGCACATATATACATATATATATATATATATATATATATATATATATATATATATATATATATATATATATATATATATATATATATATATATATATATATCGATGAACAACACGATTGTGTTCCAATATCCTTGCAACATACTAACCAAGATTTGAAATTTTTTTTGATGCATGCATGTATCATAGTGCGCCGTATAACGGATCCCCTTTCAGTGGAACGTTTCTCTCACTACCCCCACTCCACACATTTATTCTCCCCTTCCCATCTCGCACTGAATGTGTTCACTCATCCCGAAAATCCCCCTTTTGGCCCAGTGAGTAAGGGACGGCGAATGAGCGCTCAGGGACGTGTCTTCGGGGCGCGAATCCAATTCTTCATTGTATCTCTTGTGGGGTCTTCTCATGAACAATGGGTTTTATATGTTACTTTACATTTTGTATATGTTCCTGTACATTGTCCATACATTATTTTACATTTTGCATATGTTCTTGTACATTGTCAATATGTTACTTTACATTTTGTAAATGTTCCTGTACATTGTCCATACATTATTTTCCATTTTGTATATGTTCTTGTACATTGTCAATATGTTACTTTACATTTTGTGTATGTTCTTGTACATTGTCAATATGTTACTTTACATTTTGTATATGTTCTTGTACATTGTCAATATGTTACTTTACATTTTGTATATGTTACTTTACATTTTGTATATGTTCTTGTACATTGTCAATATGTTACTTTACATTTTGTATATGTTACTTTACATTTTGTATATGTTCCTGTACATTGTCAATATGTTACTTTACATTTTGTAAATGTTCCTGTACATTGTCCATACATTATTTTCCATTTTGTATATGTTCTTGTACATTGTCAATATGTTACTTTACATTTTGTGTATGTTCTTGTACATTGTCAATATGTTACTTTACATTTTGTATATGTTCTTGTACATTGTCAATATGTTACTTTACATTTTGTATATGTTACTTTACATTTTGTATATGTTCTTGTACATTGTCAATATGTTACTTTACATTTTGTATATGTTACTTTACATTTTGTATATGTTCCTGTACATTGTCAATATGTTACTTTACATTTTGTATATGTTCCTGTACATTGTCCATACATTATTTTACATTTTGTATATGTTCTTGTACATTGTCAATATGTTACTTTACATTTTGTATATGTTCTTGTACATTGTCAATATGTTACTTTACATTTTGTATATGTTACTTTACATTTTGTATATGTTCTTGTACATTGTCAATATGTTACTTTACATTTTGTATATGTTCCTGTACATTGTCAATATGTTACTTTACATTTTGTATATGTTCCTGTACATTGTCCATACATTATTTTACATTTTGTATATGTTCTTGTACATTGTCAATATGTTACTTTACATTTTGTATATGTTCCTGTACATTGTCCATACATTATTTTACATTTTGTATATGTTCCTGTACATTGTCCATACATTATTTTACATTTTGTATATGTTCTTGTACATTGTCAATGTTACTTTACATTTTGTATATGTTGTTGTACATTGTCAATATGTTACTTTACATTTTGTATACATTCTTGTACATTATCAATATGTTACTTTACATTTTGTATATGTTCTTGTACATTGTCAATATGTTACTTTACATTTTGTATATGTTCTTGTACATTGTCAATATGTTACTTTACATTTTGTATATGTTCTTGTACATTGTCAATATGTTACTTTACATTTTGTATATGTTCTTGTACATTGTCAATATGTTATTTTACATTTTGTATATGTTCCTGTACATTGTCAATAAGTGACTTTACATTTTGTTTAGGTTCCTGTACATTGTCAATATGTTACTTTACATTTTCTATATGTTCCTGTACATTGTCAATATGTTACTTTACATTGGTGAATCTAGGTCAAAGGTCAAGGTCAAAGTTACCAAAAACCCGAAATTCTTATTTTCGCAATAACATCCGCTAAAATGGTCGTATTGCCTTCAAACTAAATCCAAAATGTGCATCTTCCAATTCTGCATCCAACCATATATCTCAATGGGGTGTCACACCAACACCCTTCTTAGCGGTCGGGGGTCGAATGTCAGGCGGGTCGGGTCAAAACTTTCAAATTGCGATAAAAATGCCATTTCAAGTCCGATTGACTTCCAAGTTATGATCATGACCAAATTAAGTGCTATAATTCATTAAACAGTTTCACGATCGACTTATAAGAACCAAATTGATTTCCAGGTTTTTGTTTTTTCAGAGATCATGGAGATATGACAAACTTATTCCGGCAATTCCTTGCTCAACGAGCAATTTCATTTTCCTTTTTATGTTGAAGGCTACAGGCACGGACTGAATAGTCCTCATCGAGGCCAAGCCTTAAATAGAAGGACTGCATGAATACAGTGAGGAGGGAGAATGAGTGAGTAAGAGAAATGAATGATGAAAAGTATTTGATGTTTGTTTGCAAGAAATAGAGATTAAAGCTAGCCCGGTAGCTATAGTTTGAGTGAGACAGAAAGTAAGACCAGCGATCCTGACACGGAGAGTGTAAGATGGTTCTTGTCACCACTTTGACACTCCTAAGTCGGAACGGTAGTACCACC
>NC_140976.1:18155850-18185850 GCF_056783735.1 Eptatretus burgeri | reverse complement strand
CTATAAATACACCAGCGAAAAACCGCGAATACACCCACAAAAAACTACAAAGACACCCACGAAAAACTGTGAATACACCCACGAAAAAGTACAAATACATCCACGAAAAACTACAAATACACCCACGAAAAAATATAAATACACCAGCGAAAAACCGCGAATACAAACACACCCACGAAAAACTGTGAATACACGCACGAAAAAGTACAAATACACGCACGAAAAAGTACAAATACACCCACGAAAAACTACAAATACACCCACGAAAAACTATAAATACACCAGCGAAAAACCGCGAATACACCCACAAAAAACTACAAACACACCCACGAAAAACTGTGAATACACCCACAAAAAACTACAAACACACCCACAAAAAACTGTGAATACACCCACGAAAAAGTACAAATACATCCACGAAAAACTGTGAATACACCTGTGAAAAACCGTGAATATGTCTGCAAAAAAACCTGCTAATACGCCCACGAATACACGAGCGAAAAAGTGAATTAAAAAACGTGAATACGCAAAGCACGGGGCCACAAATGGTCGAAACAGGTCATATTTTATAAACCGCTAATACATGGGGTCTGACCAACAGATGAGGTGATGAAAGGACTGAAGAGGATGTTTTCAGATTGTATCAGCCAAAGACTAAAATAAATGAAGTGAAAAACATTCAATGGGAAATGTTCCAGAAGTGGCAGGCTGAAGCAGAAAAACTTCCCCCAACTCGAACTGTTTTGGAACAAGCAATTCTATGTGCCCATTCCCTGGCAATGGTCTGATGCAATGAGACAGAAGCTAATCCAATACTTCCAACTCCAAATTAATGTGGGTGGAAAAAAGAAGGAAACATGTTAGTGCCTATTGTTACACAATTGAAGCCTGCACCTGATGAGCTGATCTCATTTGCTTGTGGAACAGGCTTAAACTGTTCCGAGACTCAAACTGTTCATGTCGGAGAGCAAGTATGGTATGGACTGAAATATGTGTATGCGAAGTTGTGGATAACAAGTGCACAAACACTGAATTGAAAGTGCAGTCAGTCCTTACCATAGTAGTTACACTCTTGAAAAGTGCAACTATAACTGAAACGACTTTAAGCTAATCCAATTTCCCCATAAGAATGAATGTATATAGGAGGGGCTAGGTTCCAGGGGAAAAATTTATCATCAGATAAAAGACATTATTTACATATAGAATATAATATTTAAATAATTTTAAACAAACAGACAATTGAACATCATCATCTCTTGTTACTTTTTTCTCATCATCTCCAGTTGCTTCAGATCTTCGTTGGTTTGCTCTTCTCCATGTGATTGCAGACATTGTGTAACGTCAGCTTCTTCCACCTCATCAAAACCAACTTATTGGCCAAGCTGAGGATAACTTTTTTTCATCGCAGAGACAACATCTTTAAATCCTTACAAGTCATTGACACATTCAGGCCACGACTTCCAACACACACCATTCATGCACACCTGAGTAACTTCAGCCCAGGACCCACTGATGTAATCGATACACTTGAGGATGTTTCCATCATTTTGCCATATAAACATGTCAGCTTGTCAGGTGGATCACTACTTGTCAAACACCTGAGATCGGAGAGGGTGACTCAACCACCGATGTAATCGATGAACAGCTCAGTGTATATAAGGCCAATACTGTAAGTACTCTGGGTGGGCTTGTACACCAGTATTGACGATATAGTTCATGAGGTAACTTTATTAAAACGAGGAAAACCATTAGCTTGGTGCTAAATTAAAAGTTAAAACGACTTTATAACGGAACGGTGAACGACTTTAAACGAGTATGTTCTCTAATAAATCAGTAACTTAAAAACTAAACAATATTAACCGGTACGATGTGAAGTGACGACTTACTGTTTTAGATGATTCAAATAAAGACGATTTTACTGATGATGAAAATGGCGAATAAAGTCAATCTTCCATTAACATTGTCAATTGGAATAGAATAGTCAATTCACTCATTTCCGCTGCTGGTCGACATTCGATCGCCTTTAGAAATAATTCACCAAAATTAAGAGCAAATGAAAACTGGACTCATTTTTTTTTCATCTTTTGCAAATAAGACTATCTTTGCATGAATTTGGTTCCTTGTGAAATATGTGCAGTTTTGCTAGTAATATCATGATATACATATCGTATTGGCCCGATGTCTCAATGGTGAAAAATCACATAAAATTTTTAAAGAAAAATTCTAGTATCTGGATTCGGATCCTCAACAAAATCGAAATATGTTGTCTTTGACACACTCAACCTGTCCAGACAGACAGACAGATGGGGGTGAAAACATAATCTCCGTCCATCTTTGGTGATGGAGGTCACAATTCAGGTGTTTGGCCCGCCATCTAGAACATTTGGGAAACTCATTCAAGGTTGATGGAGATGCAATTAAAGGGCTGAAAAGAATAGTTTGTCGATTGGGTGGTCAAGAGGGTGCTGGTGTGAGATGTATCAGTAGCTTATGATAATGCATGCACACATGGATGCACCGGGTCATGGTTAAGTTGAGTCATGTGACCCACCCATGTTCCATGTGACCCAGGCTTTGCTGTGCTGTGTTTTGCCCATGTCCGAATTAAACCTGTTGTTCCCACTTCAGAGCCTTTGTCCCTGTCTATTGAGTACATTACACAGTGTAAACCAGGCAAGGCACAACTTGTTTATGATCTATGCTATAAAAGGAGCTGTGCATGTGTCCCTTTTTGTCCATGCATGTGAGTTCCATCCATTGGTAGGACAGCTCGCTTGACTCCACCCACAAGTTCTATACTTCAGCCGCTAATTTAGGAACCCTTTAGAATTACCATTTTAGAACCCTTTAGAATTACCCTTTTCTCTCAAGCAGTGCTTTTACTGCAGAGGTTAGGCAGATTTGTGATTATTTCCGACGATTTTCTCAAATTGCGAGTTGAGCAGGTGACTGCGTCGACGAGTTTTTGTGAAGTCAATGATAGCATGATGGGGGAGCAGAAAACGTGACATATTCCGCTGTTTTGACATAAGAATTCGCGTTTGCTTTAATGAGAGGGAGGAGGGTTCGAGTTAAGATGGCACAGCATTGGAAAAGGGGGTGGGGGTGTGGTTCGAGGACTTTCCGTTGGAGGGGGAGCATCGGGGGGTTTGAAGGCTTCAGTGTGAAGAGGAGAAGAAGGGATTTGGAGGGGAAGGGTGGGGACTTGTGGTTGGGTGGGGTGGGGGAAGGGGAGAGAGAGCAAAGATAGGAAAGAGTTGGGAGGAAGAAGCTGAGGCTTTTTTGTTGAAGAGTTGTCAGCATTGCATGTGTGAGTTTACTCACAGTAAAAATGTAATTGTGTGTGTGTGTGTGTGTGTGTGTGTGTGTGTGTGTGTGTGTGTGTGTGTGTGTGTGTGTGTGTGTGTATATGTGTGTGCGTGTGTGTGTGAGACTGCAGTAGGTGATGCAACCACCCTACAGCTAATGTGTTCGTTCTTACTCTCTCTATCGATTCAGCCTGTGGCTGCTGCCGCTTATGCAGTGTCCCCCTTACCAGTACACTGATGCTCATTTTGCCGTCCTCGGAAGGATGACAGGCTGAGTCAACCTCCTGGTGTGTATTAATTCAGCAGCCAACGGGGCTTGAACTCAGGACCCTAGGATCCCTAGCCACCACCCTAACCACGAAGCCAACACCAGGCTTCTCATTCTTACTAAATCAGAGACTCGTATGCCTCCGACTAAAGACTCTCGTGAAACATATAATGAGAGCCAACTATCAAGCTGCTGTGCATTTTCGTTGCTTTGATCAGTTCCAAATCATATCGAGTTCACATGGACATGGCTAAAGGTCATGGGCGATGAGCTTGATATCATCTGGGGTGACTTGCCTCCACATATGGCAGTTTGCTTGAGCTTTACCTATTGTTCATGTAGGAAAACAAGCTGTGAAAACCCATCTGACAAAGTGAAAGCAAAATGTTCTTGTTTCTTGGAATCAATTTCCATGTCTGGAATTTTTATTGAAAAGTGTTTTCAATCATACAATTGTCATACAATCCATATATATAATAAGTAATAGCTAAATATCTCAAGCTTTCAATCCAGTCCATCACCCTGCCTTGCTCTCCAAACTGTCTGCCTATAGAATCCTCGGCCAACTCCATAATTGAGTGACTGACCTCCTCATCTCTCGTAGCTAAAGGAATATTTTCTCCAAAGGAGAAAAATACGTGTGGCTCTCAATGGAATATTTTCTTCTCTTCTTCTCTTCAAGGCTGGTGTACCTCAATGGGAGTATTCTGGGCTCAGTCCTATTCCTGATGTTCATCAATGATCTCTCTGACTTTCTGATAAATCCTCTTTATCTCTTTGCTGATGACTCTACCCTCTGCTGTGACATTCCTAATCCGACTCACAAACAGGCAGCAGCCTCGGCTTATCTTCCGACCTTGAAAAAAAATCAAAAGCTCGTCAAACACTTTGAATATTCCTTTAACCCTGAGAAATATCTCTATCTCTCTATCTCTATCTCTATCTCTATCTCTATCTCTATCTCTATCTCCATCTCCCTCTCTCCCTATATATTGTTACGAATCTGGAACCCATCACACACAACAGCCAGAGTCCTTATAGATCAGTTATATCGGTAAGTATGTGTTTCTAGGTTGGGTCCTGTCCTATGTTTAATGGGTGATTAAGTGTACGTGCACTGCGCAGTTATTTTATAGTTAGGATTTTTACATCCACAACGACAACAACACTCTGCTCGCGGCATTCTTCGCACGCTTGCCGGCATGGGGCGTGTGCGTGGGCGGAATGCCATATGACAGGCGGTGTGGATTTCGCACCGAATATGGTCACGAAGCGTTTTGTTCTGGCTGCACGCCAAATAAGGGTATGCCTCATTTTCCACCCAATGGGCGACGTGCAGACCAGAGCCGGGGCAGTCCTTTGCAAGAAGGCGGAGCCGCGACACGCCATCTACCCAATGAGAGCTGCCCATGGGGGAGCGGACCGCGCCCAGAAGGACGGAAGAAAGAATAAATGATTGCGTCCCGTCGGCTGGAAGCAAGGATGTCTGTGTCTGCGGCGGACTGCATCACGCACATCCGAGGCGTCTCGTCTGGCGCATTAAAACAAGCGGTCGACCATCTCATCGTGGGAGATCACCTCGTCTCGCCTCCTCTGGATTCGGCTGCCCTGGTCCGTCCTTTGGCGACTGGTGCTCCGGGAAGGTGCGGACATCGAGCCGCGCGAACGCGGCTAGGTAGCCAGCACATTCTCTTCTCTCAGCTCGTCTTCCCTCCGAGCTGGAGGGGCAATAAAGACCTCGAGGTCCATCTCTTTCTGGGTATTTGTGTGTGCGTGTGTGTGTCCGTGGGCCCTGTCTGATAAGTAGAATTGTTAAGTGCTTTTTGCTGTACATTATTTGCATTGCTTAGTCGGATAACTCTGCCCTTACATGCTCCCCTCGTCCCCCGATTATTGTTAATAAATTCCCCTCTTGTTGAATGTACCAGCTCGTTCTTTGTCATTTCTGCCATTGGTTTGCCACGGTGCATATTGGGGATTAGGAAGGCCGTTGCCGTAGTTGTACATTTGGACCGACGGGCCTCGGTAACCATCCGCTCAGGTTACACATGGTTCGAGCACGGTAAGGGCTCGTTCGGGCAGAGGGTGTGAATTCCCCAGTAAGCTTTGCCACGTGGGTACTTAGGTATATTGAAGTTGGCAATTAACCCTATTCCACGTGGTCGAATTATTGGCGATTCATGGCCCTGTAAGAGACATGTCCCTTCGGACTTATCCGAGGGTCGCGACCTAAATTCCGGTGTGTTCGGTGAGGCTGACTCTACTGATCCCCCTAGCGGTCGTGCTTGCCCCTGAGACCCAGCCCCACAGCAATGTATATGTATATATATACACATATATATATATATATATATATATATATATATATACATATATATATATATATATATATATATATATATATATATATATATACACATATATATATATATATATATATATATATATATATATATATATATACATATATATATATATATATATATATATATATATATATATATATATATATACATATATATATATATATACATATATATATATATATATATATATATATATATATATATATATATATATATATATATATATATATATATATATATATATATATATATATATATATATATATATATATATATATATATATATATATATATATATATATATATATATATATCTCTCTCTCTCTCTCTCTCTCTCTCTCTCTCTCTCTCTCTCTCTCTCTCTCTCTCTCTCTCTCTCTCCTCTCTCTCTCCTCTCTCTCTCCTCTCTCTCTCCTCTCTCTCTCCTCTCTCTCTCTCTCTCTCTCTCTCTCTCTCTCTCTCTCTCTCTCTCTGCCCTTCCATCTACTTTTTTTAACAACCATCTCAAAGAAGTTCAGTCACTCAAACTCTTGGGTCACACGCTCAGCCATGATCTCTCTTGGGCAAACCACATTTCAAGCGTCCTCCGTCATTCAAAGTCGTTCTTTGGCACACCTGATCTCCTGTCCACCTACAAGACTTTCATCCACAGCTTGATGGAATACTGCTCTTTCCTCTGGGTTGGCTATCCTGCCTCACACCTTGTTCAGCTTGATGCCGTGGAAACCAAGGCCTTCGAAAGCAATTGCAAACTTTATTGTAGCATGCTAGCCAAGTGGCAATTAAGCATTCCAATGAAATGGTCGATATGAAACGACTTCCGTAGCACGCATTTGATGATCTCTGAACCGTCATATTAAACATACACCTCCCAGAGACGCCCGAAATGTCACATATGTCCAAATTGGACAAATGAACACTTTTCAAGAAGTTGAAACTGCTTGTAAGTTCGATTCTGGAGCTTAAATTTTATCATTCTGCTTAATTCGAGAGATTCTCGTGGTGATCGCATGTGCGGAAATGAATTAAAGCCAAGATCGCTGCCATCTCCGGTTGTTTATAAGCATTGAAATATACCCAGCGATTCATAGCTTTGATGAACAGGTATTCAATAATATGAGGAAAGTGAAAACAACAACTTTTTTCGTGAAGAAATCATTGCGGCCGGTTCCAAGTCAAGGCAATGTGGAGCAGGCCAAAAAACATGAAGGCTTCAGACCCCATTGGAGCTTCCTCAGATGCACCTTAAGACCCCAAAGACCGAGGTTGCCGAGGATTGCCTGATAAAGGATATAATTAAATAAGGCCGTTAATTATCTTCAAAAGGGGTGTTTTAATAAACCCAAACACCCAATTTTCACTCCTGCACTTCCTTGGAGTTTTCTTAGTATGCATGCAAAGTGTTTCAGGCTGTTGGGTTTTATGGTTTTGGAGTTATGGAGAAAATACACACACACTGACTAACACACTGACATTTATTGCTATAGATGATGGTACACTCGTGGGGCTGGGCTTGCAACGATGAGAAGCTGTGACCATGAGGGGGCATCTCATGTGAAATGCCATGTCGGCTGTGGCACCAGAATAACTCTTTTCTTTCTTCCTTTCTTTGCAATTTTATTTTATTCTATTGTGAAAAAGCACTTCCTTACCGACCTTCTCCATCGCCCGAGGCACTACATAATTTAATAGGCAAAGAACCATGACGGGGGAAAGAAAAGAAGAAGAGGAAAGAGAGGAAGAGTACATCCAGAGGGGAAAAATGGCGGGAATGAACGCAGGATGCACAGTCCGGCTTGTGATGAGAGACTTGGCCTGCAAGAACTCGGAGGATTTGAGTGGGCTGCTTGTTGGAGGCATCGTCTGTGTTGAAGAGAATGGTGTGGAGGAGAGCCACTTGGTGTACGTGGATCATGTGGTAAAGAGGGAGAGGGAGCAGTAGCATTCGCTCCTCCTGAGTTTTGTCTGAGGCAACGTGTGGCTTCAAGGTGTTGCAGGAATTGCTCTGGTTTGTCCGTTGGCGAAGTTTAAGAACAGATCCAGAGAGAGAGAGAGAGAGAGAGAGAGAGAGAGAGAGAGAGAGAGAGAGAGAGAGAGAGAGAGAGAGAGAGAGAGAGAGAGAAGGGTGGTAAGGCATTATCATTGTGGATTTGTGGCCTCTGGCTGGGGTGGTCACTGGAATGTCAACTCAAACAGGCCTGAATTCTCCCCCCCCCCCTTCACCTTCCCCTTGGGATTAACTATGGATATCTGGTGGGCCGTTTAATTGTCTTGTCTGTATTGTCTTGGCACCTGGCTGTCCTCTAATTATTAATCATTACCATCGCATATCAGCAGGATTTCTTATCAATATAATTTATCCATTGCTAAGGCCTAGGTCACATTTGCTCTACAGCGAGGATACGGCGGCCATACACCCTCTGAATTGACAGAAACGTGCGGCGGCCGCAGAGAAACCGAGGTGGCCTCAGGGAGGCCCTACGCCGTTTGGCTATATTTTACAGGCCGTAGGGGTGCCATGGAATTATAGCGCGGAGTTATAACTTTTTTTCATTTCTACGTTCGCCGTAGCAATTCGACAAGCCAAGCTATGACGTAGATGTGTTCCACGTCGACCGTACGTAGGGCGTACGGTGGGCTTGCGTTATTCGTGCGGCTGCCGTAAGCTCTTCTCAATGAAAAATGAATTTTCCCAACCCCCAAAAAATTACGGCGGCCGCACTGTTCCCACGGTCGCCGTATGGTGGCCTTGCGGTCTGTGTGACTACCTGCGGGCAACGCAGAGTCGACGCACGGTTCCCCTACGCCCGCCGTGCACCTACGTACAGCCTCCGTGGAAGTCTGCATCGACCGTGCGTCCACCGTGCGTTACCGCTAGAGATCGGAGTATAGGTGTTTGCCTATACAGTGGTGCCCCCAGAATCCGAATTTAATTCATTCCAGGAGGCTGTTCGGATTGCAAAAAGTTCAGATTCAAAAAATATTTTCCCAATAAGAAATAATTGAGTGAATTAATCTGTTCGTGGACCCAAAGAAAACCCACTTTTAAGACACTTTAAACTGAAATTCCCCATGTTTAAGGTAAAATAAGATGAGTAAATGACCTTCAGTGGTGGTGTATTGTATGTAAACTGGTACAATCACCAATCCAAAGGTCCACACAGGCTCGAGCTCCGGCCTGGGTTCCGATCGCTCGCACACTCTGCGAGAGTGCTGCCCCCAGGGCAGCTCATCAAACATGATGCCCGCAGAACCACAATCACTTTCATCAAACGCATCGGGCTGACGTAATCATGGATATTCCAAATTACAACTGGTTTTGCTGTGAAATTCAATCCTTGCCCGACAGTCCGTCACACCACGTGATCGGATTGATTTTTTGTTATTAATTAAAACACAAGTTGATTAAAAAAACAAACATCACAAATGAAGGTGAAAACACGAGATAAGGCCAGTCACATTTAGCTCGGCGGCCGGAGGGTCTACAAAATGTACGGGCACTAGCAATAAAAAAGCGGCCGCAGTATTTCCACGGTCACACAATGTAGCAGTAACATATGTTTTTATTTTTCGGGTAGACGCACGGCGTATTTATAAATTGTGAAGACCGAAAACGTGGGGGTGCCGTACAGTCTTTGATTTGATGTCGCACGGTGACCTAAGGGAGTTCCTGTGGCGGCCATAGAATTTTCAAGGCAGACGCAAGGTTCCCACAAGGCGACCGCAAGGTGACCACAGGGGGACCGCAGGGGGGCCCTAAGCCGAACGTGCGGCCAGACGGACGGTAACGAATGGATTAATATATATATTTTTTTACCAGTTCTTTTGTTTCGGCATGTCGAATTTCTACGGCGAACGTAGAAATGAAAAAAGTTATAACTCCGCATTATAATTCCACGGCGACCTTACGGCCTGTAAAATATAGCCATATGGCGTAGGGCCACCCTGAGGCCACCTCAGTTTCTCTGCGGCCGCCGCACGTTTCTGTCAATTAAGAGGGCGTGCGGCCGCCGTAACATCGCCGTAGAGCAAATGTGACTGAGGCCTAAAGTATCGATCGACACACGAGAGATGCTTTCACGAGGACTTCCACCGACGAACTCAATGAACAAAGTGCCAATATGCGGCTCGAACAGGTGGGGGAGACACGTGAACAAACATGAACGCCACGTTGTGTTCGGTTTTTTAAAATGTATTCGGTTTTTTAAAATGTATTCGGTTTTTTGGGCAAAATTTTCTCGAAAAAATTGTTCGGATTCCAATTTGTTCAAACAATGGGGCATTAGGATTCTGGGGGGACCACGGTATATTCTTGTTATAGTATATTAGTCGGGTGAATATAGTGGT
This sequence comes from Eptatretus burgeri, assembly GCF_056783735.1. Classification (NCBI taxonomy): domain Eukaryota; kingdom Metazoa; phylum Chordata; class Myxini; order Myxiniformes; family Myxinidae; genus Eptatretus; species Eptatretus burgeri. The sequence continues at coordinate 18,175,561 of NC_140976.1, read as the reverse complement.
TCTGGCTCACTTTTCCCCATGTAAATGAATGGGGGATTTTCAGCGATTCATATTTTTTTTTCCGAAAAATAAACCATCTTTTTATCCCAAGGTATATTTATTTGTCTCCCCTTTTAACCTGGGGATACTTTTTTTCAAATAACCCATGCAATAAGATAAAGATTTGTTAAAGGTGATTCTAAAGAAATATCTGAAACGTCTAAGCCTCAGGACATTTTATCAAATAACCGATGCATATTGTTTAGCTCACTCATTGAACCTATAAACATTTGTTCATTCTCAAATTCCTTCAATAGTTTAATTTTCTTTGCACAATAATCCCCATCTAAAATATTGAAAAACAAAACATTTGAATCTTTATATTTTTTAAGATCCCCCTTTTGTGCCATTACGAAATGATAAACTTCTCTTAATGCTCTTGTTTGACCACCTCCTGAGCCACATATCATTTTGAGATTATAGTAAATTGTTTTTTCATTGTTCAATTGATAACCATCAAAGTTTTCAGTCCATTCAAGGATATTCATTTTTTTCTTTACATCCTCTAACTTACTACTTTTTAAATTGATTCGCTTATTTGTTTTATTTACCTTTGTTTTAGTTATTTTTTCAATCAGACTTATTTGATATTTTTCACATTCATTATGCTTTCCATTTATATACCAAGACTGAGATTTTCTCCACTCTTTAGTTTGATTAATACTTGGTTTGACCATTTATATATTGCAAAAAAACGCGGCGGTAGCCCGTCCCATCTTCCCATCGTTAAAAACCCTAACCCATCTTCCCATCGTTAAAACACAATCTATTCTATTCACTCTATCATACAATATCCATATGGAACACAATCTCTTCCATTATCTAAAATAAATCTCTTATCAGCAAAGGCTCCTAATGCCTTTTTATTTACTTCTTCACTATATATGTTATGTTTATAACTTCTTATTGTATTCATTTTCCTATATTCTTCTTTCTTATTCATCAAACAATTATAATAATTTCTAAAAGTTATTGATTTCTTTATTACATATTTCTTTATTCCCTTTAACCTCTTATCAATCTGATCACCATACTTATAAGCATATGCCTTTGCTCTCAATCCAATAAACTCACTCATTACTTTTCCACCCACCTCATCCTTAAACTTACCAATAACCTTTTCATTCTTTTTGGAAAATAACTCACTCTTCTTGCTGAAATTACTTGTATCATATACTCCAATATTTTTCTTCATATCTTTATAAACATCATCAGTTTTTATATCTAGGATGAAACCATCAGTGTCCATATACAACAATGAAACATTTTCACCATACTCTTTCTTTAAGTCATTATACAAATAATCATACATCAATATCTTTGATAAATCAAGAACTGCTGTTCCAATATAAATTGGTTTATCTATTACAATACTTTCCTTTTTCATATGAATTGCAGAAAAGTTCTCTGAAAAAACCTCTTCTCTCTCAAAACTTGGTTTATTTATCAATCTCGAAGCTTCTTTCCAAGATGTTGCGAATCTAATGTTTTGCCTGTTTCTAACATTTTCCATAGTCTTTCCAAAAACAGCATTATTCATTAATTTATAAAAGTCCCCTTCAAATTTTACTTTTGTATTTGCTCTCATATCTGTATTGAATTGAATATACTTTTTCACCCAAGGACTTTGTTTAAATTTTAAAACTCTATGAATTTTAGCTACTCTCAATCCTTCTCTCAAAAACTGTTTTAAGCTTCTCTGATGCAAAACATATCCCTCTTTATCATAGAATGTTGTTAATAACTTTTCTGTTGATTTGCCTTCAATATTAAAACTTTTATGATAATCACTGAACCATTCTTTCTTTGGGGTTTCTTTCTCACATGCAAAAGGAAGGTCTTTATGCTTATTATGAAGATCACTCGGGTACCTCAAATCAACTTCAAAATAATAACCTTCTTCTTCGTCATTCAATTCCTCTTGAGAAGAAATAACAATATTCATCAAAGCCTTTTCATAATCCGTTTCTTCCACCCACTCTAATTTACCATAAGGCAGAGATTGAGACATTGCCCATCCATACAAATTATTAGCATCAAAATACATCAAATAATTACTATCTTTTTCACTATCATAATTTGTAAGATATTTATTATTTGCTTTAGCATATCTTTTTGAACATACTTGTGATATTCCACCTCTCTTGGACTTCTCAATCATCAAAGGCATATCAACATCACTGATTAAATCTATATCTTGCTTTGTCATTTTCAACATTGCACTCCAAGCTAAACCAGGAGCTGTGAAATAGTGGGCAGGATCTAATCCATAACAATTTTTATTATGACAGAGTGATCTAAAAGCTTCAAACACATCAGCTAACAATAAAACATCTGTTTTTAGATATAAATCATGATATTCTCCAAGGTTCTTTATCTTAAATATTTTCCATATTTCTTGTGCGTGTTTATATTCCTTATCGCTTATCTCTTCTTCATAAAGGTTATTATAGAAACTTTCTTTTGAAGGAAGTTGTGTTTCTTTAAATCTCATAAATGAATCCATATAATCGTAAGGATAAATTCCCTTACTTTTAAGAATTTTCTCTTTACTTTGAATTTCATTCCTTGTTTGAATTTCCTCTCTCGTAAGAATTCCTTCTTTAATCAGAATTTCATCTTTAATCTGAATTTCCTCTTTAGTTAGAATTTCATTCATTGTTCGAATTTTCTTTATAATTAGAATTTCATCTTCAGTTAGAATTTCTTCATTAATTTCCTCATTAATTCGAATTTCCTCTTTACTTTGAATTCTCTCTTTAATCTGAATTTCCTCTTTAGTGAGAATTTCCTCTTTTGGAAAGAATGAATTAAGATTTGGAAAAGAGTCTGTGGAGCTTAGATTTGATGCGAGGTAGGCTAGTGGTGTTCCCATAAACTTGTAAGAATCTAGAAACCTAATACGAGTTAAAGGTTTTGTGAATATCATTTTTATAAATGAAATATACTTTTGACTTGTGTTTGTTATGGCAGAAATATTCCCTGGTGTTTTTGAAAGTTCATTTATAAATAGATGTGTATCATAGTTGGCACTGTTGTGAAGAAACACTGGAATAAAAGAAGGTAATTTATAATTAAGATTACAACAGGAATGAGTGGGACCTCTATATTTATCAGTAAGATGACAATGATCCCTAACTTTAGACTCCTTAATTTCCCCCTCACAAATATGACAGATATTGTTCTTTCTAAATTCTAATTTTTCTTCTTTGGCTAATTTCATCGGTTCATTTGTTTCTTTCATTAATTTAGTGAGTCTTATACAATCCTTTTCTAATCGTTTTACAAACTCTTGTGAAGCTTTTTTTCCACTATAATGTTCAAGTTTGTTATACTTTTCTCCAACAGATGATTTGATATAATAACAGAAACCACAAGGAATATGTTTTTGATATTTATTTGTATATGATTCTTTTGGATTAGGAGAAGCAGTATTTATCTTTTTAAGGATACACTCAAAATCAGCGTATATCACAAATGGTGCATGATAGATTTATTATAATCTTCAAAAGAAATCTTTTCACCAGGTTTAGGCATTGTAATTACAGCTGATTTATGATTACTACAATATTTTGAATGTTGTTCTAATCGTTCTTTTGTATGAAATGAATTAAGACATCGCTTACAAGGATATATTTTGTTTGCTGTTCTGAATACCTGAGAAGAGATTAATCTTGATAAATTATTGATGTATGTGTAATGTGAATTATTTCCAACACTAAAATATAAAAGATCAATGTGTGTTTCTTCATTTTTATAGTTGTTTGAAATTTTTAATATTTGAACTTTGTTTGTATCCGTTAATCCATATACATTAATAGAAAGATTATTCTTTTTCTCAAATTTAGGAATATCTGTTAGTGGCATTGGGCATTTAAAATCTTTAATGTCCAAGGTATTCTTGTATTTCATATATTGTTTTACTCTTTCTGAATTACATTTTGGTGGATGAAAGTGAGCAAGAACAGACCAGAGAAAACATTTATTATCATTGTTCTTAATATTAACAACTGCCTTCTTTAGTTTTATTTCTTTTGGTAATTCAATATAAGAAGAAGCTTTAAGAGGGATTGATTTTAGAATGTGTATATCTAAAAAGATGATTTTTAAAAATATTGAATCCACTTCCTACCACTGTATTATCAACATCCTCCTCCTGTTTTGATAGTTCTTCATAAACCCCACTATTTAAAAAATCTTGAAATGATGTTATAAAATGAAGATCTGTTCTCATATAAGGAGTTTGTTCTTCATCTTGTCTTTTCATATTCATTTTCACTCCCATATAAAGCTTTAAAGTTTTCATTTCTTTTAATGTCTTTTTAATAACTTTTTCAACATCAGGTTTCACTATTTCAATTGATTCAGCTATTGATGATGGACCAGGTTCTCCAAATTGAAAAATCCTTATTTTTATATGCCCTTTAAATGCCCCATCATTGTTTTCAATATAATAGTCTCCCTTTACTTTAAACTCATTTTTCTTGTGTTTTTGTGATTGAAGATGTTTATTATAGCTTCTCTTCAAAACATCCTTTGAACAGATATCACAATGTTTTCTTTCCAACTCAAGAGGAGATATTTTATGAAATAGATTAAATGTTGGTTTGGAGGTGTTTTCTATAATGTTTATATTTGTGATTACAAACATCGCAGTATATTGTATTCACCATATTTATATAATAAATCTTTGCTTAAACTAAAATTTTCTTGATGAAAATTTCGTTTATTTTACAGGTGAATCTGTGCTTAAAACCATTTTATCCTCCAACTTTTTCACTTAATAAATACAATGTTTCAAGACACAAAAGACAAGTTTCAATCAATCTCTTCATTTGTTAAAGATACTGAGAAATATGTCAAGGATGTAAAATTGAACAAAGATAAATATAACAACTATTGGATAAAAACAATTATGATAAATAATATGAGTTCTTCAATTTCCTTCAGTGGAAGGGCTTTTAGTATACCTGGTAGAACATCAATTAAAGTATCTCTAACAAAAGTTTCTCCTCTCCTTCTGGTAATATATTCAAAACTAGAAAAAGCAATGAAACAAGAAAAAGTATCAAAAAACAAAAACCTTATGGATGAAGCTTTATAAAGAAAAGATAAGACCATCTGTAATATGCAAGGAGAAATTTGTATTTTTTTCAACAACCCTAAAGATGTAAATCCTGATGAAATAAAGGATGTAAATATATCAGGTGAAATGACATTTCGTTCAATAGTAGTTAACGATCATTTTTAAATTACCTTTAATATAAAAAAAATGTTGTCGTTGAATCTGGTAATGAAAAAAAGTATATCGATATCGATGGTAATATTACTAAATATGAGTCAATATACAACTGAAAGTATAGATGAATTTCAGTTTAAGTAAAGTTTTACTTTATAAATATGCTAGACTTTCCTGATTCTCCATATGACAAATTGAGAATTGTCCTGCGTGTGAAAGACGGGGATTAAACACAGAGTCAAAAGCCTATAAACAATGTATATTCTGTGATTATCTTTTAATTAATGATAATAAAAAATATAAAAAGGAAAATAATTCTTTTAGATTTACACCAAAAATGAATTACTTTACAAGATTGATTAGAGAAATGAATGTAAAGTATGAGGGTGATAACACACCTTTCCTTACAAGGGAAGAAACTGAACGTATTAGAGAAATGTTCAAAGGATTGTTGTTATATATTATTCATGGATGTGATTTTCATGGAAATATCAACAAAAGATATTGTATAAATAAAATAATGGATTATCTTGAAATTAAACCTGAACTTAGGATAAAATATAGAGTTTCTAAAAAAGCAAATAATAAATTAAATAACCTGTTTTCCAAATATATAAATGAATGATTTTTTACCCATTTGGGAAAATAAAATTTAACAACCATAAAAATCTCCCAAATTCATTAAGATGTCTCATAGTTGGTTCAAGTGGATGTGGAAAAACCTGCTTACTTTTAAAGATGCTCCTCACTCCCAACTTTTTAGATTATGATAATTTAATAATTTTCACAAAGTCGAGTTTTCAACCAGAGTATCAACTACTCTCACAAGGTTTTAATGCTGGTCTTCAAAAATAAGATATAATCGGTTTATTCAAACATCAAAAAACCTAAATGATTATAACATTGAAGATATAATTCAACTATTTTGTGATACACAGAGATGTACAAAGAAATCAAATCCGATAACTTGTATTCTTAGTGATAATACGGATGATATACCGTCTCCCCAAGATTTGGATAAATCAAAAAAGAACCTCGTTATCTTTGATGATTGTGTTAATGAGAGAAACCAAACGGTAATGGACAGCTACTACACAAGAGGGAGACATTCTTCTTGTAATTGTATTTATCTTAGTCAATCGTACTTTCAACTTCCTCGTCGTTCCATCAGAAACAATGCTAATACTTTTATTTTATTCAAGTTAAATTCAATAGATATCAATAATTTTTGGAGAGATAATTGTTCTACATTTTGTAGTAAAAAGAAATTTGAGGATTACATGAAGCACACGACTGAAAAATATAAATATATTGTTGTGAAACAAGATGAGATATTAAGGGATATATTTTTTGTTTTATAAACAATTACAGATATAAATGACAACTATTATTGTAAATCTTGTGGGTAAATCTGCTTCTGGAAAAAACTTTCATAAATCAAGGTTCTTGTGTAGTACAAATGAGAATATTGTAAATTTACTTAAAAAAACACCCTGTGATACGCATTGTATCAACAACAACTCGAGCAATAAGACCTGGAGAAGTAAAAGGTGAAGATTATCACTATATTTCAGTGGAGGAACATATGTGATTGAGGAATGAAGGTCAAATATTTGAGGAGGTTTCTCTTGGTACAACAAAATATTCACATTGTAAGAGTGAGTTAAGGAAACTAAAATCTGGTGGTCTTGGGATATTAGAAACTAATTCAGAAGGAACGAGACAAATTATTAAACATCTGAGCGGAGTGAAGATTTTATCATTCGGTTTTGATGTTGATGAAGAAACTCAACGCAAACGTATGAAAAGCAGAGATGCAAGTATTAGTGAAGAAGAAATTACAACTCGCATTAATGTTAAAAAATAATTTGATGAAATATTTAAAGAAAAGGATTTGTTTGAACACATCTACTTGAATGATGAAGAAAAGGAAAATTTCCCTGTTGATCTTTACAATTCATTAAATGATATTTTACAATAAATAAATGGATGCAAAAGAAAGAGCAAGAAGATTTAAGGAACATCAAGAGTTGGTTTCAAAAGTTGTAAAACAACAGGAAGACATAAAGAAGAAATGCAGACAGAAACTAACGGGCGAAGAAGCATTTGAAAGAAAACAAGAGAAATTTTTTAAACCACTTTTAAAAACTTCCCAAGAAAAAATGAAAGATATTTCCGCAGTTCCCACAGTAGAATATACTCCTAAAAAACTTCAAATGTTAAAAGATTTTGATCAAATGACGGAGGAAGAATTAGAGCATTTAGGAGAATTAGAATATGATGATGAAGGTTTATTTCAACAACTGGAAGAGATTAATCGACCCCCTGATTATATTGTGAATGCTCTTCAAAACAATGAATATTCAGCGGATTCAAAAACCAAAGCAGGACTCATTCCAACAGAACAACCAGCAATATTTCATCTTGTTCAAGAAAAGGTATTGATATTTAATGATGAATTAAGGTTCTTAGGTTCTGTTCAACCCCCTGTTAAACTAACTCCGAGATTAATGTTTCTTCTCACAAAAGATGGAAGACAAGGTTCAACTGTGAGGGATGAATCAAAGTATATTGATAAACCATTGGATATGAAAAATAATGATGATAGAGTATATATTGATCTGCTGAACACTCTAAATTATAGGGTTAGTATTTCTAGTAAAAGTAGGAAAAATGAGAAGGAGAAACACATTATTCAGGCTTTAAGTATCCTTGGTTCAGGTATTAGTTTTCTTCCAAATGACCCATTGCAATTAGTTAATAGACTGTTATTGTTGTTAGGTAGTAAGAAGGTTGGAAATAACAATGGTTTTAATGAAGCATCAGCCATTTTAGACCAGTTGATGAACATGAAAATAATTAATAAATCTCAATATAAAGACATTTTATCTCATATTAAATAAGATGAGAAGCACAATCCTGAGTTTTAATTTCACAACAAGCGACCACACATCTTCATTCCCATACCCACTACAACTTGACCCAACAAAAGAATATGAGGCATCTTAATTGTCCATGGAAACTTATAATACCTTCTTTAATATAACTGATAAAAATGACAAGTTTAGTTATAATCCCGGACGTGGATACAAAACGATAACAGTCTCACCCGGAGCATATGAGATTTCTCAAATATCTTCCGAAATTGCTCGTCTTATAAAAGAACAGGGTGATGAACCAAAAAATATTATTATAGACATTCAAAAACATACTTCAAAATCAACGATTAAAGTTAAAAATAACTACAAGGTTGATTTCACAATTGATAATTCATTTAGAGAGTTATTTGGTTTCTCCTCAAAAAAGATTGAAACTAATGGGACGTTTTACAGTGATAATGTCATTCAAATATCCTCAGGAATAAATTCGGTGTTAATTCACTGTGATTTGATTGATGGTGCTTATAATGATGGAAAAAAAACAAATACAATATTTTCATTCAGCGCATACTCAACCCCAATTGGTTATAAATTCAACATGGAACCCAAAAATTTGGTTTATCTCCCTGTGTCAGGAAAAACCATACACCGAGTAAATTTTAGGATAACCAACCAAGATAAGCGTATGATTTCTTTTAATGGAGAAGTTATATCCATCAGAATTCACCTACGTGAAGTTTTCCAATAAATAAATACGATGGTTATTGTGAGGAAACACGAGTTGGGAAAATATAAAATAATTACAGGGGATGGGATGTTCCTTTCCCCATACTACAAGGGTGAAGGTATGTATCTTGGTAGAGGATACTATAAACCTAAGAGACAAAGGGGTGTTGGACATCAATTTAGAGGAGATGGGATAATTGATACTCTCATGGGTATTGGTTCAACTATTCTTAAACATAAAGATCTAATTGGTTCAACTGCTTCTGCTGTGGGAAATGTAGCAGGTGCTGTAAAGAGCATAAAAGATGCCCAGAAGGAATCTCATAAATTACAAGCAATAAAAGAAATTAAGAAAGGCAAAACTCAGTTGTCCCCCCAAGAACGACAGAAAATAATTCGAATACTTGGATCAGGGTTTCAAAAGTTTTAACATCTTTTTTTCCTAAATAAATACAAGTATGGAAGCAATTGATAGTATCTATGATTTGCATGATACTATTATTATCTCAAACTCCACTAAAAAAGAAGATTACTTCAAGGTAAATGCAATAACTGGAACAGACTGGAATACGAATGGTACAAAAAGTTTTGAAATAAATAATCAACAAACCTATTTGAATCTATCCGAAAGTTTCTTGTTGTGTAAATTTAAATTCACTAAGGCTGGGAATAACACAAACGCTACACTTGTAAATGATTTCTTCTGGAAAATGTTTGATAGTGTGCGTTTGTATATTGGAACACAAGAAGTTGAAGCAGTTGATTATGTCTCTGCTGTATCTGAAATGATGAAATTTACACTCTATACATTCAGTGATAGAATGGGAAAGGGGTCTGTCGAAGGTTTTATTCCTGATATGTCAACGGGAACAAACACAGACCCTGGATATACTCAAAGGAAAGGAATGTTTAATGATGATACAAAAGCAGTAAATAGTTTTACTGTGGCAGTTCCTCTTAAAGGCATATTTGGATTTTGTGATCATGATAAGTTCTGTATGGTCTTAAAATTAGATTTCAACTACAAAGGAATGATAATGAAAATAGATTGCTTTTTGGTGTTGGTAGTGCTTTTGGTGAACAGAATAAATTTGTAATTGAGGAAATGAGTTGGTATATCAGTGAATATACTCCTAATCTTAAAACAGAAGAGATGTTGAATAGAAGACTTAACTCAAAAAAACCACTCAGTGTATCATACCTCAAAAGAAGATGTCAACACGTTAAACTCAACCAAACTACTTACACGTGGAATTTGGGTGTTCTGGAAGGAAAGCCACGATATCTGTGGATCATTTTTAAAAAGCCAGATGGTGATACTGCGACTGATAAGAATAATGCATTGAGTGATAATGCTAAGGTGAAACAACTTCGCGTTTCTCTAGATGGAACATTTTATCCACGAGATAGATTGGAAATTAATTGGGAAAAAAATGATTTTGCTGAAGCATACAAGTCTTACCAAAAGGTGTGTGAAAGTAATGGAAATAAAGAACCTATTTTGGATATAACAGCATTTAAAAGTTTGTATACAATTTATGCGTTTGACCTGAGCGCTCAAAAGGAAACTATAAAGTCTAATCGAGTGGATACATTGAAAGAGGAGAGAGTGAAGAAGTTGATTCATATTGTTTGCTTTTGGAAGAAACAGAATTACAGATTAATACAGATAATTGTGTGATGATTAGTCTCACATAATTTTTTGTTAAATAAATGAGTGGCAAAGTACCAACTGGGGTATATGTTAATCAAATCAATCTTCATAAACTATCATCTTGTGTTCAAAATCAAAAGCCTTGTACAATTAACGTTAATACAATTCAGAGAAAAGGAACAGTAAGAATTTATGTTTTGCTCACAAGAGAACAGGTTAAAATCTTGAATGACACTGGCTCACTTAAAATTAAAATGACAAAACCAATGTTGAAAAAATATTCAATAAGAGAGACGAGTGGAGGATTTCTCCCATTTCTAATTCCTTTATTTGCTGGTTTAAGTGCGGTTGGAGCATTGACGGGTGGTATTTCAACAGCGGTGAAAACTGCCAACGAAAGGAAGGCTCAACTCCAGGCTCAAAAAGAATTGGAAAGACATAACAAAGAGTTGGAGAAACAAATTAGTGGAAGTGGTGTAATTGTAGATTTTGCTGAAAAACTTGAAGGTCTGCCTGATAAAGCGAGATTGTTAGTTGGAGATATGCTTTCTTCTATAGCACAAGCAGGTGTAAAATTAACGAAAAGAGGTAATGTATTATATCTTTCTAATAAATAATTGAGTATTGATGAGTGGTTTAAAGAATTTGGAAAGAATACAACATCAAATTTACAACTTGTCAAATATTGTAAGAAATTAAAAATTCATAATGTGGTTATTTGTATGAGAGATGAATTAACAAATGTGCCGAAACATACAAAGAATATTATTATGAACTTAGAAGATAATAATGGGAACGGTTCTCATTGGGTTTGTATTTTTAATAGTCAAGACAAATATTATTTTGATAGTTTTGGTCTTCCACCACCTGTTGAAGTCATAAAATTCTTACAGAATGGTGTTTATCAAACATTTCAAGTCCAATAATTAAATTCCAAGTGTTGTGGTCAATTATGTCTATATGTGTTATTTCAACTCAACAAAAATAAAAATTTTTATGATATTATTTTTAATCTAATATAAATGACTTATGTTGGTAAAGATGGTTCTATATTTGGTGTATCCCAAGAACTGGATATTGATTTATCAAATTATTACACAAAGGCACAGGCTGAACGACATAAATATAATATAACCAAAAATATTAACATGAAAAATGCTTATAAATTAAAAAAATTATCCAAGCCCGACTGACGCGAATGACTTGGTGAGATTAAGCGATTTATCACAATATATATCCTTAAATAAAATGGCCGTGTATTCCAAAGATACAGAAGTGTTGATATTATCTCAAGGTCATACAGAATTCACAGTTCGAATTAAAATAAATTTTTATAAAGAAGGGCGTATCGTTTGTATGAGAATAGAACAAAGTGGGTATGATATGAATGATTTAGGGTATAATTGGTCATTTAAAATTAACCTCGAAGACCTGGAACAATTAAATCAGTCTCGTAAGGAAGAATATTATCCACTTGGTATCGAGAATGAGTTTTCTGGGGCCACGATTAGTAAACAACAAATAAAAGAATTTAATAAGGGTCAATATAATAATGGTTTTGCCCTTGTTTATATCATGAAAACAGAAAAAAACAGGATTATATATAATAAGTAAGGAAATACAAAATGATTTAACTCTGGGAAGATGGGGAGGTGTTTCGTGCCATAATATTATTCTAACATATATTTATAATACATAAATGACAGCAAGAAGACTTCAAGAAAATTATCATTTCTGTGTCCAAGCATACCTTCAAGAAAAGGGTATTCGGTATTTTAATAAATATGTTCTACAACATAAGAATGAGGTATTTTCAATAAAAGATTGGCATTATGCTGATGTTGAGAAACCGACAACTTTAGATTTAATTAGAATGTTAAATAATGAAAAAAATATAAAGTTAAGAAAAGGTAAGGCTCTTTTAGAAATTCAAAAGAAATTTTATTGGTTTCCTGTTGTAAAAAAAATTATTTTGGATACAGGAATAACAAGAAATCCTGATGAATATATGTATAATATTCTATGGGGTGTAAACGATTCAAGGATAATAAGGGATGAGGAAGGAGTTGAAGAGAGGGAAGAGGAGGAAAAGGAGAAGAGAGAGAAGGAGGAGAGGGAGAAGAAAGAGAAGGAGGAAAAGGAGAAGAGAGAGGAGGAGAGGGAGAAGAAGGAGAAGGAGGAAAAAGAGAAGAGAGAGAAGGAGGAGAGGGAGAAGAGAGAGAAGGAGAGGGAGGAGAGAGAGAGAAGGAGAGGGAGGAAAGAGCGAGACAAAATAAATATCAAAATATGGAAACCAGTGAGATTAAAAAAAGATTGGTGGTATTACAGAAAATAACTCAACCTACCGAGGAGGAAAACAAAGAATTGACAAGTCTATTTGCAATACTTTCGACAAGAATATTGACATCGACAAGATATTCATTTTAATTCAAGTTTTTCATTTTTTTTCTTAAATAAATGGAGGAGAGAGTGAAGGCATTTCTAAGGATTCTTTATGTTTTAAAAATTAAGATTCAAATGTGCATGTTGGAAACTAAAAAGGTTTTTGCATTCTGCAGGAATTTTTCTCATAAATAAATGAGTTATTGTCTCAAATGTAAAAAGAAAACTAATACTAAAAATATTTCATATATTAAAAGTAAAAATAACAGGGTTATACAAAAAGGTATATGTTCGGTGTGTGGTTCAAAAAAAAAATCAATTTATCTCCAAACACAAACGAGGAGGAGATATACAAAAGTTTTTATCAGGAAGTAAATTTACAACTACTGGAATACCAGGGGAATTACATCTTCCAGGGTATTCTTTCTGTGGTCCAGGCACAAACTTGGATAAAAGATTAGATGAGGCAGACAATCCTAAATCATGGAGTAAACCCATCAATAGAGTTGATGAAGTGTGCATGAGACATGATATTGATTATAGGAATACCACAACGTTGGAACAAAAGCATGAAGCCGATAGAGAAATGTTGTATAATTTGTCTCTGATACAAAATCCAACCTTGAGAGAAAAAGTTGATCGGTTCATTGTGAAGAAGATGATCAGTGCTAAATTGAAACTTGGACTTGGAAATTCAAAAAACTTATGGGCTCGAATGATGCCATTAAGACTGAAGAGCAATTAGCTGATGAATTACATAAACCAATATTCACAAAGTTTCGTAGAAGGAAAGTTTATTCCAAGGAAGTTGATTATATCTGGTCCGCTGATTTGATTGAACTAAATAATGATAAGGGGTACACATATGCTTTAACCGTTATTGATTTGAGGAGTAGATACGCATGGGTTGTCCCTTTAAAAAACAAAACAGGAAATGCTCTTATGTTTGCCTTTCAACAGATATTTAATAAAAGTAAGAGAAAACCTAAAAAAATTGTGGACTGATGAGGGTAGAGAGTTTTATAACAAGACATTTATGAATTTTCTAAAAAATAACAGTATTACATTATACAGTACCTTTAATGAAGGGAAGGCAGTTGTTGTTGAACATTTTAATCGTACCTTAAAAGAGAGACTATATAAAAAATTCACACAACTCGGTTCACAACAATGGTCATCTTTTATTCAGGATATTGTGAATAAGTATAATGACACGGTTCACATGTCAACAAATATGAAACCATCAGAAACATTTACAAAATTAAAATATGAAAAAGAGATTAATGTCAGAAAACCTAAGTTCAAAGTTGGTGATTTCGTAAGAATATATAGGTGGAAATCTCATTTTGAAAAGGGTTATACTAAACGATGGACGAACGAGCTTTTTAAAATTGTTGATGTAATAGATACGGTTCCTTGGACTTATAAGATATATGATTTGGAAGGGGAAGAGATTTTAGGTTCATTTTATTCACAGGAATTACAAAAGACAAAGATAAATTGAAATTTTTTGACTCCGCCCCTTTTTGACTCCACCCACACAAAACCCACCCACATAAACCCCACCCCACACAAGCTCCACACAAACCCCACCCCACACAAACCCCACCACACACAAACCCCCCACAAGCTCCACACAAAAACCCCACCCCACACAAGCTCCACACACACAAACCCCACACAAGCTCCACCCATATTCATCATATTCACATAATTAGTGATTAGATAATTAGTTCCGCACACACAACATGTTTATTTAATTAAAAAATTGTCCACCCATCCACACAAGATCCACCCATCCACCCATCCACCCATCTCTCCACCCATCCACCCATCCACCAATCTCTCCACCCATCCATTTATCCACACAAACCTCATCCACATAAGCCTCATCCACATTCACCCCTCCCACATAAGCCCCACCGAAGCCCCGCCCACATAAACCCCACCCACACAAGCCCCGCCCACACACGCCCCTCCCACACAAGCCCCACCCCCCTCATCCCCCCTGTGCGCCCCCACCTTTGACCCACCACCTCCCTCATCCCACCCCCACCCTTCCCCACACACACATGGGGAGGGGAGGGGTGGGATGAGGGGGTGATGGGTCATTGGGGGAGCGCACCTACCCCCCCCACCCCCTCCCTCCCTCTCCTTCATGTCTTGATTCTCTTTTTGAAATTCAAAATCAAGTAATTGTAAGCAAAACAAATATAATTAATCAAAATTGAAAATATTAAATATTCATTTGCGAGAATGTATAATCTTTCCCAGCAATCTTCTTCAGATGTCTTGTGATTTCGAAACTCAGACACCATATTCTGTTTTGAAACAAAAAGTGGATAATAATTAGGTTTTATAAAGATAATTACATGGTAATATGAGTAAGCCTGGTGTTGGTTCTAAGTATAAGCCTCGTTGACCACTGAATTAACACACCAGGAGGCCGACTCAGACTGTCATCCTTCCAAGGCCAATAAAATGAATTCCAATGTACTGACAAAACAGCGTCCAAACTTATGATGCACCAACATAAGACGACATTCCAAAGAGAGAGTGATATTAATAAACAAATAACTAAATAATAATTCAGAAACATTTACCTCCAGAAAATCATGTGTTGTACCAGATTGCTTCAACAGCTTATGTTGTGTGATCGAGCTGAAAAAAAAAATAATGAGTCAAGGGTATAGATGGAGAGACAGACAGAGAGAGGTAGGTAGAAAGACAGACAGAGAGAGATACAAAGAGACAGACAGGGAGAGATAGAGAGAGACAAACAAACAGGGAAAGAGGCACACTCGCACACACACACACACACACACACACACACACACACACACACACACACACACACACACACACACACACACACACACACACACACACGTCTCACCATTGGTTTAATTCATTCGAGATCAGAGGCCGTGATGAGACTTCGTACCAGTCATTATAAATGTTTTTCAATTCTCTTCTAAAATCATTGACCTCTTCAATAAGAGCATTCATTTGATGCACCTCATCGTGATATGTAAACTGCTCTTCTTCCAAGAACCTGCCAAGAAAAAAAAATATATCAGAATTATCACGATTTAATTTATAATCAATTGCTTCATCGTTCAAAGAGGAACCCATACACAGGCTTACCAACTTTGTGTTGAGCTGTTTTGTTCGCGGAAGAAAGATCGCTCATGTCTCAGTTGTAAAAATGAAAATCCCGTCTGGCAGAAACTTTGTCTGGCGAATCACTTATAAGGCAACGATGAGGAGATTGCTTAATCATTGGGTGTGGCCACAGGAAATGACGCTTCGAGCGAGACAGCTTGGAAAATAACTGGGCGAAATATATTCTCAAATTGTATGAATCATTTTTAAAACATACTTAAAATGCCCTAAAATGCTTTTGATTAAACTTATGTTTAAAAGCCTGTTCGTGTTCTGAGATAAAATATAAACACGAGGCCTTGTCTCACAGAATAGTTCCTATTTTTTCACAGCATGACTGTCCAAAAACACTTCCTCATTTTCACAGCACGACCGTGTCAAAAAAACACTTCCTCATTTTCATGGCACGAACTGAAAACATTTGAAACAAAACTTTTTATGGCGTGGTTTATGCACAAAAATGATTTGCAACCCAGGCGGTGGCCAGATGCGATCATTAAGAGAAGTTTATCATTTCGTAATGGCACAAAAGGGGTATCTTAAAAAATATAAAGATTCAAATGTTTTGTTTTTCAATATTTTAGATGGGGATTATTGTGCAAAGAAAATTAAACTATTGAAGGAATTTGAGAATGAACAAATGTTTATAGGTTCAATGAGTGAGCTAAACAATATGCATCAGTTATTTGATAAAGAGTGTGCCGAGGCTTAGACGTTTCAGATATTTCTTTAGAATCACCTTCAACAAATCTTTATCTCATTGCATGGGTTATTTGAAAAAAAGTATCCCCAGGTTAAAAGGGGGGGACAAATAAATATACCTTGGGATAAAAAGGGGGTTTATTTTTAGGGAAAAAAATATGAATCGCTGAAAATCCCCCATTCATTTACATGGGGAAAAGTGAGCCAGAACCAGTATATTCACCCTCCTTATATTTTTATTTCAGTAAAAAAAAAAAACTGGTATATATACCCACTCGTTACCATCCGTCTGGCCGCACGTTCGGCTTAGGGTCCTCCTGCGATCGCCTTGCGGGCACCTTGCGTCTGCCATGAAAATTCTATGGCCGCCGCAGCGACACCCTAAGGTCACCGTGCGACATCAAATCAAAGTCTGTACGGCACCCCCACGTTTTCGGTCTCCACGATTTCTAAATACGCCGTGTGGCTACCCGAAAAATAAAAACATAGTGGCTGCTACATTGTGTGACCATGGAAATACTGTGGCTGTCGTATAATTGCAAGTGGCCACAGATTTTGGAGACCCCACGGCCGCCGTGGCACATGTGACCTTGGCCTAAGTGCTATACCCTGTGTTTTCTTTATCCTGAGTAAAGGATTTGCATTCCTTCCACTGTTTTGAATTTGCATTGCATTACTGCATTTACATAATTTTGCCGACTGTGTGTTGAATAGTGGGGGTGTAAATTTGCGTCAGCATTTGGATGGTAACTTCGCTCGGTCACATCTGAATGCTTATATGGCACAACCCACACAAGGGGAACGTATTGGTCTCCCAAGCACGTCAATTAGGACCTCCGCAACAAAACGATAGGCCGTACCCCGGGCCCTTTACCCAGGGGCCAGGTCGTTAACAACCTGGAACACACGGTCGGTCGTAAAAAAATGAGGCACATATGTAAGCCATCATTCATTATCTGTGTGCCAAGTTTAAACGACATCGGTACTTGCATGTCTGAAAAATGGTTGAGGACGTGTTCAAAATTGGGTTTTTTTTTAACAACTAAAATGGCCGCCAGTCGGCCATCTTGGATCGGATGTGGAAAAGAAATGACGTGCATATGTACACCATCATGTGTTGTCTTTTTGCCAAGTACAAATAAAATTGGTCCATACATGTCCGAGATATGGTTGCGGACGCACATAAGCAAGTACGCACGGACACGAAAATCGAGACCAAATTCACAAGCCCCCGTTTCGGACAAAGTCCAACAGGGGCTAATAATGGTCCTAGTACTGATCCCTGAGGTTCTCCATGACTTACATCCTCCCAGCAAGTCATCCTCCCACTCACAGCCACTCTATACTTCCTATCACTAAGCCAGTTTGCAATCCAATTGCAATCTTTTGCAATTGGATTTTGCAACCCAATCAAAAACTGCTTCATCGAACTCTAAAAGATTTGTTAGATAAGGCCGACCTTTGGCAAACCTAAAGTTTACCAAATGTTGTGCCGTACCGCTTACAGGCAAGCACTCGAGACATCAAAAACATCACTCAGGATAATTGTTGAAGAGGATTGTTGAGTAATTTGTTCCTGCAGCCTGTAAAATTAAAGTGTCCCTTTAAATTGACAGAGCGACAGGTTCCAACTTGATCACGTCCAAATTAACAATAAAAAGGCAAATAAAATTTAATTACAAAGGAAACTAATTATTTGTTTTCCCTTCCCACCGTGTAGTCAACGTGGTCAGTAGATGCTCAGAGTGCACCCGAGAGCATCTAAAATCCCAAAGCTTCCGGAGTCCTTCAGCGGGCCCCGGATCACACACTTCGTGGCTTCATGCTCACAGTATCTGGGAGAGTATGTATCCATTCCCTTGATTTACTGACCCTCACCCTTTTCAAAAAATCCTGGATCCACCGCTGTACTCCACCCATTAAACCATGTTTCACTTCCTGCAATTGCATCACCATTCGCACAACCACAACTTGCCGCTCCTTTGCACTGGAGAATCTTAATTTTAAATCCTTTCCTGTCGTTTTTTTCTTTATTTCCTGCTTGTGTTACCAGTTGTGTTGTTCCATGTGGTTACCCCCATCCAAACCTCATTGACCCTCATCAATCCCTCCTTCACCCCTCCGATTTAGGCTTCATCCAATCTTTCTGAACACACTTATTTTTTTCCCCCAAAACGTTTCCCAATGCTTCCTTCGTGTACCTACGCGTGAAACCTTGCTGCAAGTACCATTTCCTGAACAACAGGTAAATTAGCTTGGCCAGGTGAACGTGGATTCCAGTTTCCTCTGCTCAGGAATTCCGTTCATTTCCTTTTCCTGCAAGATTACTGTACTTGAAAACGGTAACCTCATAACCCCAACTTCTTCCAGGATGACTGTCTATCAACCCCGATAACCCGTCTTTCACCTCCTCAACAAGCCTTCCATTACACGTCCTCTTGACACTTAGACCCTCTACCCTTTCTGCTCTCTCTCTCCTTCACTCGAGGTGACAAAGTGCTCGACAAGTCGTCCATAAGCCTCATCTCGTCGTCTCTCCACGTTACCATGCCAGTTCAATCATTAGAAAGCCATTCATGTTCTCACAAGCGACTGTCACGAAAATCGTCGTGTCTGCTTCCGCTGTGCATTACTCTGCCAGTCCGTCACTGAAAGATCAGTTTTATGCTTCGCCCTGTCAGAGGCATCTGCCTTTGAAGACTCTTTAAAATTGGGTATTCCTTGCGACAAATTGAAATGCATAAGCCTTAGCTTGCGCTGTATGACGTCGATTCCTACTACTAGCGGACACCCGTCTACAACGGGTATGGGGGACAGGACAGATCACAATACTCGGTTACGGTAGTTTCTTTGGATGTTTTGCGCCACATTCAACAGCTCAGTTCATATTGGTGGCGTGTCTGGGTGCCCATGGTAGCGTTTGAG
>NC_140976.1:18135850-18150850 GCF_056783735.1 Eptatretus burgeri | reverse complement strand
GGGAAAGAAAAAGAAAGGGAAGCTCTTGCAGTGTATCAACGTTGTGTGGAACCGCCACAATAGGTTGAGGAAATGTGGTCACGTGGGCTGAGACACAGGAGAATTGCAGACCCCAGCATGAAAATGGCGGCTCCCCATGCCAAGCCATAACCCCAATCAAACTCGTGGTAAGATCGCAGGGCGGTCTCATCCAGGAACTTGATTGGGAAGAGAATTAACGCACACACCTGGAGGATGACTGACAAAGGAAGAAGCAGATGAACCGAAATAATCAACAATGAATTATTTCATGCAAAGTAAAAAAAATGCAAGTAATTTACCGTCAAGCCAGCAATTGATTGTTTTACACATTCAGGAAGCACAGTGACCTGTGAAAATGAAATGAATATCCCTGATTGTTAAAATAATTTTGTTTGCAATCTGAGATATGAACACAATCAAATGGATTACATCTATCCGTATCTGGTATAAGCATGTCCTTTGGCATCACACAGTGCTCGTACCCGTGCAGACATCGAACAGATATTCAGTTTGATTAGGCGATCCACAAGTGGCCAAATGCGGAGTATATTTTGTTGCAGCTCTGATGTACTACTTTGGCAGTGGTCGGCTTTTTCGCAGCTCACGATCCATGTTACCAGACGAGCTTGTATCAGGACTCCGTGAATTCTAACCACCTCCTCTGTGGTACCTTCTCCCTTTCCTCGCTCTCCCTCTCTTCCTTGCTCTCGTCCTTCCTCCCCCCCTACCCCTTCCTAGCACCCCCTCCTTTCTTCCTCAGCGCTCCTCACTCTCTCTGTACCCCCCTCACTCTCTCCCCACTCCCACTTATTCGCTCCCCCACCCATCCTCGGTCCTCTCCATCTCCCTCCCTCTCCTACCACACTCCCCTCTCCCCACTCTTCCCTCTTCATTATCCCCTTCTCCCTCCTTGCTCTCTCCTCTCTCCTCTCTCCTCTCTCCTCTCTCCTCTCTCCTCTCTCCTCTCTCCGCTCGCCTCTCTCCTCTCTCCTCTCTCCTCTCTCCTCTCTCCTCTCTCCTCTCTCCTCTCTCCTCTCTTCTCTCTCTCTCTCACCTCTCTCCCTTAGTATTCCCATAAGCGATGCGACAGGTAGTATTTGCTAGTGCAGTACGTCCATGATATCGGTGCCTGGAGAAGAAGCTGAGCTGCATTTTGTCTCTTCAAAACAAAGGTCTTTCTGCAGACCTATCGTCATCCTCCATCATACAAAGTCCTTCCTTGGCACACCTGAACTCCTATCCACATACAAGCTTGATATATTACTGCTCTCACTTCTGGGCTGGGTCCCCTGTCTCACATCTTGCTCAGTTTGATGCGGTGAAAATCAAGGCCTTCAAGATCATTGGAATTTCTCACAATGAAGCTGAGTCTATGGGCTATCATTTCACCACCACCGACAGTTCGGTGGTCTCTGTCTTTGTTCATCTCCTTTCTGGTTTCGCACCCTCTGCCCTCTCCATGCTTTGTTCCTCCCAGGAATCTGCCGGATGCATGCGGTCCAACAGCATCCCCCTCCTCATGAAACTCCCAAAATCCAAAACCACTGCTCATTTGTTCCTCTTTCCCCCCCCCCCCCACCTGTAGAGCCGACTTCCACACACTCTTCAATCTCATTCTTCCCTGTAGCTTTTCAAGACAGTTGTTCACCACCACGTCAAATCATCCCCCATACAAAACCATGATCTAAACGACCCCCGTTCCTCCCAAAATTTTGCTTCTGTATCCGTTTTGTCCACCCATTGCGTTCTCCCTTTCCCCTCATCATTACCTGCTTCCCTTGTTCATCTGTCTCCATCCATTTTCTCCATCTGCCCTGTTGTTGGCGTTTATTGCTTCTTTTTCTGTTGTTCCTTTTGTTATGTAGCGTCATGATCTGTTCTGTGTCCTCGCTCTTCCACGAACCTTGACTGTGTGAACAAAAACAAACTGGAAAGCATCTGAAAATGAAAAGCCTGTCCACTTTGTATTCAGACGTCTTCTTCTTTATGCAAAACGGTACCTTTGACCTTTTGACCAAAATATCAATTTGTCTTCTCCATATTTTCATAATAAAGCTTTGTTGAAAATTTGATAAAGCTCAAATGATAATTAAAATTTCAGGTCAATTGGGTGAAAATTGATGATTTTATGTGATGCTGAACTTTGAGCTTTTGACCAAATTATCAATTTGTCTTCTTCATATTCTCATAGTAAAGGTTTTATAAAAATTTGATAACAAATGGTTGAAAAAAAAAGTTTTGGCCCAGACAGACAGACACACAGAAGTGATTACAAAATCCCATCTGCCACTGCGTGGGGGATGGACTAACAATTGCCTGTGGCATGGCATGACCTCCCTGGAATTGTGTTCCATTGCTGTGAGAGGGTTTCATCCATGCATCATTAGCAAGACGTTTTACAATATGAAGCACATTTACTGCAGGGAGATGGTACTATATATGCCATACGGACAGGGCAGAGAACCACCTCTCCCTTGGAAGATGCGGAATGGAGTGCAACTTCTTCTCCGGGCTCCACAGAGTCCTGACATGAACTTCATCGAACTCGTTCAGGAACATGAATCGCGAGCTCTGGAAAAGCCGACCTCTGCCAAATAATACACAAGAGCTGCAACAAAATCTACCTCAAATTTGGAAAAGTCTGGATCAGGCTGTCATACAGAACATCATTGATAAAAGGCCTTCACCGGTTCGAACACAGAATGTTCAGGTCACAAGTTGTTCAAATAAAGTTTGTTTACACTCAAATACGTTACTTTTTATTGTGGCAGGGTGGTGTAACAATCATACGGATCTCAATATGGTCAAT
Organism: Eptatretus burgeri; assembly: GCF_056783735.1. NCBI lineage: Eukaryota > Metazoa > Chordata > Myxini > Myxiniformes > Myxinidae > Eptatretus > Eptatretus burgeri. The sequence continues at coordinate 18,148,020 of NC_140976.1, read as the reverse complement.
GCGTAATGTTCAACATTTCTCTATTGGAATTCTTTGTGCGAGTTTTTAAAAACATTTTTTATGATCACTTTTCTCCAACTTCGCAGCCTGGTATGAGAAGAGTTCAAAAAGCTCGATGAACGACTTCATCACAATATTGTTCAAGAAACCCCCGCATGTATATGAAAACCCTGTACAGTACATAATGTACATTTATCTATTTCCGAATATCTATTGAACAACAAAGAAAGCAAAACAATGGGGAAATCAAACCGGCGGGGGGGGGGGGGAGCTGCAATAATTAATTGGACATAAAATGGGGGAAAGGTTGCAATACAAAGGGGATGAAAAGGGGGAAAAGTAACATCAAAAAGGTGGCATAAAATCCATGGGGGAAAAGCAACACAAAGAGGCCAAGATGGGGGGAAAGGCAACACAAAGGGGACAAAATGTGAACATAAGTGTGGGAAAGCAACACAAAAGCCAAAAATGGGGAAAACACGTCACAAAGAGGACATTAATGGGGGGGGGTGGAAAAGCAATGGTAAGGGGACATAAATGGGGGAAGAGCCGCTATACTAAAGGGATACAAATGAGGGAAAGTTAACATCACAAAAGGGGGTGTAAAATATATGGGGGGAAAAGCAACACAAATGGGACAAAATGGGGGAAATGCAAGACAAATGGGGACACAAATGGGGGAAAGCTACACAAAAGCAACATAAATGGGAAAACGCAACAGAAAGGGGACATTCATAAGGGAAAAGCAACACAAAGAGGACAAGACGGAGGAAAAGGCAAGACAAAGGGGAAATAAATGGGGGAAGCAACATAAAAGCTACAGTACATAAATGGGGGAAAACACAACACAAAGGGGACATTCATGAGGGAAAAGCAACACAAAGTCAAAAGATTTGGAAGCAGCAGAAAAATAAAGAACTAAAAAAAACTTTTCAACAAAGAGGGAAATCTTTGGGAGAAAAATCAATATCATCTCTAACAGAAGTAAACTAGGGAGGACTTGTCCGCAAACGTGACCTTACGTGTCCAGAGACAGGCTCATGAGTTACCTACCAGCCATGTACAGCAGTACAGCCATCGGGAGAGAGAGCCTTCGGTAAGAACCGGCACAAAGAGCTACCAGGCCCGTGATCGTTGCAAGAAGGGATAACAGACAGGCGGCGAGGACCAGAGCTAGTGTCGCCAGTTTCCAGTCTGTGGAAGCAAGACCAGAGATTTGGGGGGGGGGTGGAACAGAGATGGGTGGGGGTCAGAATGCCAACATGCATCTAATCGTGAAGCAAGGGAATCGAAAGATCGAAAGAGGGCGCTTCATCCGATTGATGCGTCCGTCACCTGTTCTGGTGCCGTACAAGCAAGGGTTGCATCACGGAGCATGCTGCCCTCTTCTGCGGGAACGTTAAGCCGGTTATCCCAATGTCCAACTTGTGCAGCAATTTCATGAATACGCTTTCAGAGCCAAAATGATATGGCCGGATAAAGCCAATCCGATTGAACGAGTGAAGAAATATGCCGCAGACCGAGCCAGGATACAGAATCGGATCATTTTCGGATTCCAATGTTTGATGTCCATCAAAAGCATATTTTGGTGGAAAAATGTTGGGTGTGAATACAACCTGCGTGAGATCATTGACGTTTCAGGTATGAACACTTTCCTATGGCCAGGAAAGGTCGATCCAAACCATACTTGAACATCTTGGAGCGCCGGATGAAATACACCGGGTGGTGACTCACCTGTTTCACCTTCAAATGAACTCACGTAATGTCACCTTTCCTTTACACCTCTCCATCCAGTTGGTTTATATGTCATTGAAGGAAAGAAATGAATTGATATCACCTTCAACCTGCAGATTTAAATACCCCTGATTTTAAAGATGGTAATAAAGTCGTTATCAAAAAAGCACGAAGGATGAAAATTTTGTCTAAGTTGCAGCAAATTTATTATTATTATTATTATTATTATTATTATTATTATTATTATTATTATTATTATTATTATTTTCTACAGGTGAGATCCATCCAGGACAGCCAGCTTCACGTTTAACTTCCAGCATGCCTTGGGATGTGTCTCCCCATGCTTGAGACTGCAGCTCCTCGTGCCTGCGATTACGGCTCCACATGCATGGGAATACGGCTCCTCATACCGAGGAATACAGCTCCTTGTGCCTGCGATTACGGCTCCACATGCATGGGAATACGGCTCCTCATACCGAGGAATACAGCTCCTTGTGCCTGAATACAGCTCCTCATGCTTGGAGATATGGCTCCCCATACACGCTGCCTGAGCACAGCTCCTTATGCCTGTTCCTCATGCTCCTCATGGCTCCAGGCACGGGAATGCTCCTCATGGGAATGCTCATGCACAGCTCCTCATGGCTCCCCATGCCTGGTGCCTGAATGCAGCTCCCCATACCTGGTGCCCGAGTTCAGCTCGCCGTGCCTGGTGCCCAAGTTCAGCTCCCTGTGCCTGCTACCTGAGTTCAGCTCCCTATGCCTGGTGCCTGAATGCAGCTCCCCATACCTGGTGCCCGAGTTCAGCTCCCCATGCCTGGTGCCCGAGTTCAGCTCCCCGTGCCTGGTGCCCGAGTTCAGCTCCCCGTGCCTGGTACCTGAGTTCAGCTCCCTGTGCCTCATGCCTGAATGCAGCTCCCTGTGCCTGGTTCCCAAATTCAGCTCCCTATGCCTGGTGCCTGAATGCTGCTCCCCATACCTGGTTCCCAAGTTCAGATCGCCATGCCTGGTGCCCAAGTTCAGCTCCCCGTGCCTGGTGCCCGAGTTCAGCTCCCCGTGCCTGGTACCTGAGTTCAGCTCCCTGTGCCTCGTGCCTGAATGCAGCTGCTCATGCCTGGTGCCCGAGTTCAGCTCCCTGTGCCTGGTTCCCAAGTTCAGCTCCCTATGCCTGGTGCCTGAATGCTGCTCCCCATACCTGGTTCCCAAGTTCAGCTCCCCATGCTTGGTGCCTGAATGCAGCTCCCCATACTGGTGCCCGAGTTCAGCTCGCCGTGCCTGGCGCCCAAGTTTAGCTCCCCGTGCCTGGTACCTGAGTTCAGCTCCCTACACCTAGTGCCTGAATGCAGCTCCTCATGCAGGGGGCCTGAGTTCAGCTCACTGTGCCTGGTTCCCAAGTTCAGCTCCCTATGCCTGGTGCCTGAATGCTGCTCCCCATGCCTGGTGTCTGAATGCTGCTCCCTGTGCCTGGTGCCTGAGTACATCTCCTCGTGCATGGGAATAGGGTTCTATATTTCTGGGAATATGGCTCCTTGTGCCCGAATGCAGCTCCTTATGCCTGGGAAGGTCACTCCCCGTTCCTGGTGCCTGAGTGCAGCTCCCCGTGCCTAACGCCCCATTGGAAGGTGGTTAACCGGATTAGGAGATTCAGCCCAAAAGACGTCCAATCAGCATTAAAAGGGTAACTGCATATGAATACCCCTAGGCTGACAGCAAACTTTAAAACTGAACAAGCATAATTATTCTCACGCTCCCCAAACGCCTCTAATTGACGTTCATAAAGCGAATTTTACATTTATACTCCATCTCATTTAAAATATCAATTTAAAACCTCAACCTCTACATTTGAAACGCTTAAAAAAAAGAAGAAAAAAAAAAGCTTTAACTGTTTAAAAACAAACTTTTTGTTTAGATTGACACTACCGTGGGAGTGTCCACGTCATCCTTCTGATAAGGATGGAATGCAGGCTGCGTGCTTGCGTTTTGGTGGTGGCCCTGGTGTACCTTGGCCAAACGTCATGTTTAAAGTTACCTGTGTAAGTCATATGATCTGGAGCAGGTAGGAAGGTTACTGTGTGAATATAACAAAGACACTTTTGGACCGAAAAGCCTTTTCTTTTGAAAAAGCCTTCCTGAAAGGAAGTGTGGCAGGAAAGTTTGGAAAGTGGGGGTGCTGAGCATAAACCTATTGGAAACAGAGGTAATGGTGAGCTAGAGAGAGGCTATGATTGATGGGGCAGGCAGAGAGTTAAAGCAAGTGGGGAAATTCAATTACCTGTGTTTTACTTTGGAGGACGGATGGTTGCAGAGCCGAATGTGGGCGAGTCAAGGAAGGGTGGAGAAAGTGGAGGATTGTTCTGAGATGGTCTATGACAGAAATATCATTCTGGTTCAGCTGAGGATGAAGATTTGGTCATATGGTTCTCCTGTATGGAGTGAAGACCTTGACTTTGATAAAGGGAAGACAGCTTTCTGCAGAGGAAACAGATTTCAATGTGGAGAGGGTTGATGTGAATCTCTCTGGGAGAAAGCAGGATGACGTTAAGAATATCAGGAGTAAAGGATAGTAGTCGTAGCCATAAGGCAAGAGAGGAATCTTAGAGGAAGGTGCTCAGGAGAGAGGAGAGGGATGTGCTCAGTCAGGTCTTTGGCAAGAGGACATGTGGAAGATCAAAATTGAGGTGGAAGGAGGCAGTGAAGAGATACATGAGGTGTAAGTGCAAAGAGAGGACGCTCACGACAGAGTATTGTTTTAATTGAGATTAAGTGAATAAAAACAAGAAGATGGGATTCATTGAGGCCATGAAAGCTGCAGTTCATGGAAAGAAGTCTTTCACGTCTGAAAATGTTTAAATTGTACAAGTTATACTGCTTGGATATTCCTTGTGAAAAGCATCAGATTTATCGCGAGTACTTTGAACCACAAGATCGTTTCTAATGTCGGAGAAAAATTTACCTCCGACATATTCTTCATCCACAAAAGTGGCGAACACCAAGGACAGTCGGCTTAATGTCCTGCTGCAAAGCGATAACCTTTGACAGCTTCAGGAGGGCTATGGCTTCAAAGACCATACCAGATGTTTTGATCGATTCTATGCGGAACATCACAATGCTATTTTCATGTTTAGAAACTGGCATCGTGCAGTGGCCAGGGTCCAGGCATGTGCGGTGGCCGGGGTCCTGGCATCGTGTAGTGGCCGGGGTCCCAGCATTATGCAATGGCAAGGGTCCCAGCATCGTGCAGTGGCTGGGTTCCTGGTGTCGTGCAGTGGCCGGGTTCCTGCCATCGTGTTGTGGCCCGGCTCCTGCCATCGTGCAGTGGCCCAGCTCCCGTCCACGTGCAGTGGCTAGGATCCTGACATCGTGCAGTGGCCCGGCTCCCGTCATTGTGCAGTGGCCGGGATCCTGACATCATGTAGTGACCGGATACCTGCCATCGTGCAGTGGCCCGGCTCCCATCATCATGCAGTGGCTAGGATCCTGACATCGTGTAGTGGCCGGATACCTGCCATCATGCAGTGGCCCGGCTCCTGTCATCATGCAGTGGCCGGGATCCTGACATCATGTAGTGGCCCGGATCCTGTCATCATGCAGTGGCCGGATACCTGCCATCGTGCAGTGACCCGGCTCCTGTCATCATGTAGTGGCTGGGATCCTGACATCATGTAGTGGCTGGGATCCTGACATCATGCAGTGGCCGGGATCCTGTCATCATGCAGTGGCCGGGATCCTGTCATCATGCAGTGGCCGGATACCTGCCATCGTGCAGTGGCCCTGCTCCTGTCATCATGCAGTGGCCGGGATCCTGACATCATGTAGTGGCCGGATACCTGCCATCGTGCAGTGGCCCGGCTCCTGCCATCATGCAGTGGCCCGGCTCCCGTCATCATGCAGTGGCTGGGATCCTGACATCATGCAGCGAATGGAGTCTTGGTACTCTGTAAAACTTAATCAATCTAGGTCTTTCAAAACATGACTCTCTTACTGTCCAAAGCAATTTTAGTGATAAATAACGGTTCGATTAATCTTCACAGAATTCACATGTTCGATAAACTAGAAACACAGGTGAAACACATGATTTTCAGATGTACATACATACAAACATTCTATACCTACATAATTTCCTTATTTTAATAAAGTAGGATAGTGCGATCTGATGCGAGATTAGTCCTTACAAAGACGTTTTGATAGTCATCATGCAGTCACTGTATCACGTGAGTATTACATCATTTCTTACCTTCCAGCGACCATCTGATGAAAAACGCAATTGCTTTAAGTGGTCGGAAGAGTGTTGTGTCGATGGAGACACTGATCTTTGTGGGCATGAGTGGGATACTGAAGGGGGGCGGAGGGGGCGGGGGTGAGGTAACGGGGGATGTACTGGTGCCAAACAGGGGTGGTGGTATCCAGAAGACCCGAGTAAATACACGGAGAACATTGACAATTCCCAATCGGTTGGTAAGATCTTCCAAAAACCCTGCACTCTGCATCGGATCTCTCCCCACATACTGATGACCTCGAAAATTAGCATATCGGCACATCGATTACAGGTGATCAAATCATTGGTTCCTTCGTCATTAATAAGAATAACAAAATGTATCTCAACCTGAAATCTCCATTAACTTGGTGACCAGTTTAGTGTTTGTATGCATGTACTGTGTGTACACGTACAGTGCCTACAGAAACTATTCACAGCCCTCAACTTTCTTCACATTTTGTTGTGTGACAGCCTGAATATAAAGTTGATTCAATTAAAAAAATTTGTCACCAATCGAAACAAAATACCCCATAATGATAAAGTGAAAACATATTTTAAGAATTTTTTATATAATAATTAAAAATGAAAAGCTGAGATGTCTTGAGTCAATAAGTATTCAACCCCTTTGCTGTGACACTCCAAATTGAGTTTCCTTTGATCATCCAGATTGGAGTCCACCTGTGCCCATTATAAAAAAACAATATATATATATATATATATATATATATATATATATATATATATATATATATATATATATATATATATATATATATATCACTATTTTAAAGCCTTTTTACCTGAACAGGGGTCAGCTTTTTGTGGGCTCCAATCATGGTACCCTTTCTTGTGGCAATGTTTTTACGGCCGGATGCCCTTCCTGACACCAACCCTACAGTCACCTTCGACATGCAGGGATAATTACCAGTATGCTGGTGCTCATTTCGCCGACCTCAGAAGAATGACAGGCTGGGTCAACCCCCCCTGATGTTAATTCAGTAGCCAGCAGGGCTCGAACTCAGGACCCCAAGGATCCCAAGCCACTGCCTTAAGCACTAAGCCAACACCAGACTATACATACATACATACATACATACAAAAAACATACATACGAGATCCATCTAAAAAGTAACGGGACTGAGCCTGCTGTGTGCTCCACTTACATAATTTGAATGAATGGGTTGCGTCACAGTCTTTCGCAACATTCCAGCAATATATATGATTGGTGATGGTTGACTGCACTCATTGTGTGATGTTTTTACAGATCGTGCTTTACACGTTGTCTAGTCTGAATAGTCTAGTCTGAAAAAAAAAAAATATATATATATATATATATATATATATATATATATATATATATATATATATATATATATATATATATATATATATATATATATACACACATACAAGTCAGAAGACGATGATGGTTCACGAGCGGTATTTGACGATGTCGATTGTTTCAGAAGTCAAGGATGAGACAATGTGATAATGTTTGACCAAGTTATAAAAACGATCAACATGATGTGGTACGAGTGACAGGTTATTAGCTGCAAAATGTCGAAAACCCGGTTTCGTTCAACAACTTTCAAAATTTGACCTTTCCATAACCTTTACAGGTCACAAAACAATGTTGTGGACATTAAAATAAGGAAACAGGATACGTGCTATAACTTATTGGAGTTAGTTCGTCGAAGAAGGTCGAAAACCCAGTTTGATTCCCACAACTTTGAAAATTTGACCTTTGTGAACTTTAAAGGTCAAAGGTCAAAGATTATGACCTTTGGTGCAAAACTTCCTCTGGAACATTCCAGGAACAACATAACGTCATATAGGCTCTATGGCATTTCGTACTCCTCGGATTATTCATACTTTTATGAAATCAGTGTAAAAACAAACTTGAAGGGGGCGCCACGGGCAAGGTGTTCAAGATAGAGCAAAATGGTTTCAAGACTTTAGGTGGGCAATGACCTCAAGATTATGCATAAAAAAATATTGTCATCCTAGCTCTCAAAGTTTGGGCGGTCATATGATTTTTATGTCAAAATTTGCAATTTTCTAAGTTTGTGACCTTGTGACCTTGACCTTGGGGCGAAAATGGAAAATCGAGCTCCGTGGGGCTATGAAGGTACCATTGGGCTAACCAAATACCGAAACCCCTGCCAGATTCGACAAACCCCTCAGAGAAGATGGATTTTTATATCAAAATTTTCAATTTTATAAGTTCGTGACCGTGTGACCTTGACCTTGTGACCTTGCCCTTGGGACGAAAAAGAAAAATCGAGCTCCGTGGGGCTATCCACGTGCCATTGGGCTAACCAAATACCGAAACCCCTGCCAGATTCGACAAACCCCTCGGAGAAGATGGATTTTTATGTCAAAATTCGCAATTTTCTAAGTTCGTGACCTTGTGACCTTGACCTTGGGACGAAAATGAAAAATCGAGCTCTGTGCGGCTATACAGGTGCCATTGGGCTAACCAACTACCGAAACGCCTGCCAGATTCGACAAACCCCCTAGGAGAAGATGCAAATTGAAATTGGCTACCCCCTAAAAACACACGTTTTTTGGGCGTGGCTCCGCCCATAATGGGCGCACCACGCCCATTTTCAGGAAAACACAACTTGATCATGATATAAACCTCCCACCAAAATTTAACAGGATCGGATCAAAACCCACGGGGCTATGCTCGGGACAGACAGACAGACATACAGACAGACAGACACACAAAAATAACGAATATCGTGGTCACTTATTTTTTTCGTGAAAATATTTTTTCGTGAACCAATATTTTTTTCCGTGAAAATATTTTTTCGTGAACCAATAATAAGGGTAGAACAAATTAAAAAAAATTGTTTTTTTGAAAAAAAAAATTTTTCGACTCGATCGACTACCCAACAGACAGACAGACAGACAGACAGACAGACACACAGCAATAACGAATATTGTGGTCACTTATTTTTTACGTGAAAAAAAAAATTATATATATATATATACACATATACATTACAAATATACATTAGTTATATTTATAAATATGAAATATATACATACATATATATATATATTCCTATACATATACAAATATATACTATATATATATATACTATATATATATATATATATATATATATATATATATATATATATATATATATATATATATATATATATATATATATATATATATATATATATATACACATACAGTAGACTAGGTGTAAGTCGGCAGTGTGTAACTCGTCACTTCGCCTAAGTCGGCAGCGTCAAAAAGTCCCGAATTTATCTCATCTTAAATCCCTTTGAATAAAGGGTCATCCCTCTGTAAGTCGTCATCTCTAAGTCGTCACTTCGTCCAAGTCGTCAGATGTTGTCCATTCCCACGTAATGGAAACTCAAGTAAATTACCACTCCTAACTCGTCACACGGAACTACTGCCTCATGAGAAGCTCGATTTCATGGAATCGTGATGCTCGCTCATTTGTGTACACCGCCAGTGATAGGCTATTTATAACTGCGTACACACGTTGATCGCACTGCAGGCAGGACAATGGCGACTAAGCGTAAGCTTACAACTAAAACCTACCAAGAAAAATACGACATTATCCAGTTTTGCGAGGCAAATCCACTGATGAAGAAAACAGACATAGCTGAGAAGTTGGACATCAAACGGCAGACATTGAACGATATCTTGAAGAATAAGGGCAAGATATTTGGACAAGTGTAGAAGATCGTGAGGCCGGTGGGAAGTGTGAAATGCGTGAAATGTGTGTCCTTTGAAGATGTCGATGACGTGCTCATCATCTGGTTTCGGCAAATTTCGGCTCAGCCAAATATTCGTCCGATACTGTCTTTCGGTGGAGGATTGCCCAGCCAGCATCATGGAATACAATGACCAGTTTGAATCCTTTCTCATGCACCAGATGCCCAAGAGTTTGAGGCAGTCAAACATAACGGATTACTTCGCGAAGAAGTAAAGGATCGATCGAGCTTAGTGTTGAAGTCCGATCATGGTTTTATATTGGCTTCTTTTGTAAATTACCGCACTCACTTACACATAGGCATTGAGTGGTAATCATCACCACGATGACTGTGTGTCATGTAATTTGTCACCATACCATCACCGATGGTATACGAGTTGTCTTACAGAGTTGTTCATTATCTTTACTTTTGATAAACTGATTCATGAATTCCACCTTTGCTTGATCACTTTCCAACTCACCAACTCACCTCCACCTATGCCCCGAGGATTGTGTTTTCCTTTTGGTACAATAGCCGGCTCTCACACATATGTGTCCAGGCCACGCGCGACTTCATCCTTCACCCCACAGTAATCATGAATGTTCGCATACGCGTAAGTCGTCACATTTTTCTCGGTCCCGATGGTGACGACTTACGCCTCGTCTACTGTGTATATATATATATATATATATATATATATATATATATATATATATATATATATATATATATATATATATATACACACACACACACTCACATGCACTTAAAGCTGAAGAAAGCAGTTAACAAAATGTAAACCCTTTGCTGTTTCAAACTCTACCGGTGTTCCTCTACAGCTGCAGACATTCACAATTTGTACATACATTCATATATACATATACATATATATATATATATATATATATATATATATATATATATATATATATATATACTGTTACGAATTATGCGGTTCGGACAGGCATGACGACCACTTCAGCCCAAACGCAGTCGCGCGCCCGCCGAAAACCGGAATTCAGTCGTAGCCTTCTGGATAACCCCGAAAACCTTAACGCACCATAAACTTGTCAATATCCTGTCCGCGTGGTACAGGGTCAATTGCCAGATCTCGATATACCTAATTATCCACGCAGACACAAATACCGAGAATTTATACCTCGACGGAGACTTGTATGGAACGAGCCATGAAGCACGCTCGTCCCGTGTGCGTTTTGCCGAGTGGTTTTAAATCACCAAGTTCCATCGGACCAAATTATCACGTTTATCGGCTTTAATAGCCAGCTAATTTCCCAAACGCGTCATGGCAGTCAATGGGAGGAAAGTGACGCAACGAGCAGATTGACATTCAAACAATGGGGCATTTATTTACACAGGCACATAAGCAGTCAATGGGGGGATAGGGGAAATGACAGGAGCAAAAGCCTACAGCCAATGTATTCAATAATGTACAGTCATGCACTTAATCAGTTCTACTTATTCAGACAAGACGCCACAGACTTTCATACAAAAACTCAGGAAAAGAAAAGGGCTCACGAACCTTTATTTCAAACTCGGGAGCCTGGTTGACCGAGGGCTCCGAGGGGCCCCGCAGGTTACCTGGCCGCTCCTAGTGACGGCTCGAGCATCTTCGGGTCGGCGACTCCTGTGTCTGTTCCACCTGAGCGTCGCAAAACGTGCTAGTCGCTTGAGCGGCTTGAGAAGCTTGGCGGGCAGCTCTCCTTGGCCGCTTGGCCTTCACTGTGGCCTGGTCGATCGGGCTTGGCCGACGACGCTTCAGAGGAGCGAATGGGCCTTGCTCTCTTCGAGTTGATGCTCTTTCAGGACCCGCTCACTCCTCAGCGTCGCTCGACCGTCTCAGGGCCATCTGTTCGGACCGTGACGTAGTTTGCTCGACTCCGGCTGTTCCACGTGCTCCGTCTCCGGCTGACAACTGACGACTCTTCACTGTCGACTGCCCCTGGTGACTTCTCCCGTCTCCCAACGACGACTGCTTTTGGCGACTGACAACTCCAACTGGCTCTGGTGATTCACTTCGCCCTTTTTATAGCCCGAGGGAGGGGGGGTGTATATATATATATATATATATATATATATATATATATATATATATATATATATATATGTATGTATATGTATATACACACTCACATGCACTTATCGCTGAAGAAAGCAGTTAGAAAATGTAAACCCTTTGCTGTTTCAAACTCTACCCGAGTACCTCTACAGCTGCAGACATTCAGAAGTTGTACATACATGAGAATCCCAATGCAACACACCCCCCTCAGCCATCGGACCAATTTCATCACTTCCGGCATCTTGTCTGCAAAGTGATAACTGGCCCAAATCTGGCTGTAATGGGACTCAATCTTGAGTCCTCAGCAATCAGTTAGGGGTGCGTTATTAAGGCCTAAGTCACATTTGCTCGACGGCGAGGATACGG
>NC_140976.1:18048350-18130850 GCF_056783735.1 Eptatretus burgeri | reverse complement strand
TAGGCAGCACCAATGCTCTGCACAGAGTATGGTCCCAATGGATGGATGTATGGATGGAACTAATGCCGGTAGACAGGATACCCAGTTTAACATCCATCCGAGGGATGGCACATGCATTGATGAATCACCCTGCCTGTGAAACACTGGGATAACAGTCTATTGCTGAAGCAGGATTCAAACCCAGGCTAAACAGCTCAGAGGGGCTAAACAGCTCAAACCCTGTCATACCATATTTAAGTTAACCATAGAGAATCAATACGAGCAGTTAACTAAAAAGTATATGGAGATTAACAAGAGTATGCAGAGATTACCCGCAGAGACAATGGAGGTTAACCATGGAGTACATGGAGGTTCGAGATGGATCTGTATTGCAGGTTCAAATCCTGATACCTGAAGGTCAATGAAGAACTACGTAATGTATTCCTTGCTGCGAAACCCTTTTTCTCATACAGACCCATGTGCTGTCCCGCTGCATTGGACGGATGGATAATTTTTTTATGAACCCTTAAATAGGTAGCGAATGGCTGCGGACATGAGACAACTGCAGAACATTTCTCAACTTGCAAAAGGGCATTGACTTTGTCAGATGAATGTCCATCCCACAGCGAGTGGTTCAAGCACTCGGTCTCCCTGTCTCAGTTCCCGGTTTTGGCTGAGGGCAACTGGTGCATGGGGAATTGCTCACGAAAGCAACCGCACAAGAGCATTCTCTCAAGGCTGCTCCTGCAGTATCGATTTCATTTCAGTCTCCACTCGGCCAGATAACGCTGCCAAACCGTCCATGTCAAGGGCTCGTCTCGGGTTGAATTCTGTAACAACGACTCGTCTATCTACACGACTCCAAGATCACGATTCTCAAGCCCCTTATCGATTAGGTCTCCCAAAGCAGCAACAGTCACATCAGCAATATCATCTGTACCCAACTCCTGAGATTGCACTGAAGACCATGAATGGAAGGGAGATGGGTGGAGTGAGGGCAGAGATAATCAATGAAAAAAAACACTGGACTGGAATCCTAGTATCGTGTGCGGTTAAACGGGCAGCGAGCGATTCGCGAGACCTTCACCAAATATTTTCATTCAGCACATGTTGCTTTTTCTCAAAGAAAGATCATTGGGAAGTCGCTCCCCGAGCACTCATGGGCAGTACCCACTACGAGCATCGACTGCTGCTGCAGTGGAGATTGATCAGCGTGTCACTGGCATAGCAGGACTCCACCACCCCGTTCGTTAAACCCAACGATTACACCCCATCCATTAATCACACTGAGGCACCTGTTATAGAAAAGCTCTTTCCAGTGAATTCTCGAGGTCTTGCTAGCCCAATGAGGGCAGCCTTTTAAACGAATGAAGATCCGGTGTTAATCACTTCGGTGAAGCCAACCGAGTGCCGTTCTCAACGTTAATGCCGGAAAGAGTATGAAGTGGGGAAAGACATTGGAGAGAAGCTTTGCTAAATAATGCATGGAGCACCACTGGAGAGAAGAAAAAGATGTGCCTTTCGGGGAAGAATAGATATGCCAGGAAGTGCACAAGTCAGCTTTGAGTAGCTGTGCAAGGAGCAATGTGAGGAAAAGATCTTTTAGATGCTTTGTAGGTGGTTTGCAACATGACATCGACAAAATGTGTGGAGGTTCCATCGAAAAACAGCATTTGATGGCAACTACCTTACGAAAGTCAACTGTCCAGTACACTCAGGAATTGCGCGTTATTGACAAGCACCAACAGGCACAAAAATACGATGACGGAAGGGGACCTTGAACCAAAGGGTTTGGAAGCCGCACAAGCAGAGCCTGTGAATGTGGAGTGACGTGAAAGCTCTGTGCCCCCCCCCCTTTGAACAATGCTCTGAATCCTCCCCCACCCCACCCCCAGAAAAGGCTCTGTGTCCCTCCCCTCGAGAAAGACTCTGTGCCCCTCCCCTCAAGAAAGGCACTGCAGACCCCTTAAAATGGCTCTCTACTCATTTAAAGAGGATCTTTTTCCCCTTTAAAAAGAGGCTCTTTACCCCCTATAAAAACAGACTGTCACTTTAAAAATGCTTTTTTCCCCTTTAAAAAGGCTCTTTTCCCCTACAAAAAAAAAAGGTTCTTTGTCCCCTTAAAAAAGATTCTGTTCCCCCCTCGATGAGGTTCTGCAACTGCTGGAAAAGGCTTGCTCTGAATGTGCTCTTCCTGGAATACCCTAAACCGGCAATTTTATGTGAACTACCCTCAAGACTGGGATTCAGAACAAACATGAGTCTCCACGACTCGAAGAAGAGAAATGTTCTTATTCCTTTCCAAACTGCTTATTTGAACATCTGGCTCAACTTGTTTTCTTCTTGCTAGAGATGGATTTTACGTGTTGCCTGACTAAAGACAAGGTGCAGAAATGTTGCGAATGTCTTTGTGTTCACACCAGGTGTGCGCATTAAATGAAACAATCAACACCAGTAGAAGGGGTGGGGGGGGAGCCAGACCTGTGAGGGCACAAGAAGATTAAATAACGAATGGTTGCAAAGGGTTCAGGGGAACGCAGATTTCGCAGTTTTTTTTTTCCACTTGGCAGGAGCGAGCTATTGAGGAGTAAGCACAAGTTTTAAAAAACGCATTCTGTGCCGCTCAAGAAGAAAGGTGGGGGGGGGAGAGGGGCACAAAGTGGGTGGGAGTGTGGTGAGTCTGAAAGTATCTAAAACACTGCTTTAGTTGAGACATCATAAATAGAAACTTATTTTTTGGGGGGGGGGAAGGAAAGTGGAGGGTTACGTGTTACCATCGAAACCCTTGGCTGGTGATGCATTAAACTCGGTTCAAATACCATCGTCCTTATATTTCATGTAATCTACCTTGGTCTCCCAATGTCTGTGTCCTACATGCGATTTACATACAAGTGCCTTCATGAGCCTTCGATCAATGTTCAAAAAAAAAAAAAACACCTTTCAAAGTAAGCCTTCACATCGTGATGTCACAAATAAAGCGGCATTTCCAATGTTGCTCAACATATGATGACTTCCCCCGTCGAGTCAAGTGGATTGTTTAAGAACCGCATCGACAGCAAATTGTGCAATGCGGGTTTTGAACCAAACCGAGCCGAGCCCTCCCGGGTAGCACAAAGTCCGTACCGTTGTGCAGACTCAGGTTGCTCTTACATCCCCACACAGGCTGCGCTCCTTCACGGCTCGCGCTCCCTTCACATTCCTCCCACAGAGAGAGCTTGAAACCCTGGGCAGTGACCCAAGCCGGACTGAACACAGCCACAGAGGCCAGGGACACGGCCAGGAAGGCGCACAGCAGCGCGATTGCCTTGAAGGGACGCACGGCCACTGAAACACCCGTCTCCATCTTGCTTGCCTCCATGCACATATCACAAGCTCCTCACTCTGCTGCCCGGCCCCCAGTGCACCGAGTCGGCTCTCATAGCCCGATTTGCGGGCGGGAGGAGGGGAGGGATGTAACGAGGCAGGAGGATGGAGGGACGGGCCACGGGAAGTGGCAGGAGTACCAGCCCTCAAATGAGTCTGCCGCCTTTACGGCTTGACGGTGGAACTCGCAGAACGCGTCGGGTTCAGAGATCGCAGAACCGTCAGATAGGTCAATATCAAACCCACGACTTTTGCCCTTGACAGCGAAGGCTTACCCTCGCAGGCGCGTCAAGCTCACCTACATGGAATGCTCTGTTCAAAGCCACGATATCATGAAAGTTTATCCCAAAGGTGACACAACCGACCTAGGGATCTCCTCCCAATCCCAGTCACCCCCATGATGGCGAAATAAAGAAATAAATGGTCTCATGAACTCCTCCTTCACCACCTCCTCCTGCTCCTCCTCTCCCACTCATCTTCGTGTTGCCAAATTGATGGATTTTTACTTCCACACGCGCGGTTCCAGCCGTCAAACGCTTTCTTATTCTAATTTGCACCTTCTGTGGACTATAAAAGGACACTTTTTATAGGCGATTAGAGTCACTCAGAACAAACCGAGACATTCATAACCATCCTTATACACGTCGGGTCCAGGTGCGTGTTGCATTCACCGATTCCACAGCGCATGCACTAAAGCGGGCAATTTGCACTCTCCGGTGATTTGGGGAATTTTGTGCGCCTGTTCATCCGGGACGGAATCACCTTCACGCACCGTTCCCACCATTTCTGATGACCAGAGAGTGAGAGCCTCGTGCAGGGTGGGGGTCGACCCTGACGCATGCTGGTTGGAAATTCACATTCCAGTGATTGCTCAGAACCTGGGATGATGGTGTCCACGGTCGTACTGCTCCAAGCTCCCTCCGCAGCTTTAGAGGCTTTGCGCAAAGATATGAAAAAAGGGTCGTTCGCCGGGAGCAACCCCAACACATTCTCCCTCCTCAATATAGTAGGAGCACAGTTGGAGCCATCCGTGGAGTCCCCCACCCTGCCATCTAATGGGAGTATATACGAGATCATACGATTGTAAGATCCCCTATTATTCAGGCAACCCTCCCCAGAAAGCCATCAGTGCCATTGTAAATCTCGCACAGTCATAATTCGCAATTAGGTTTTGACGCAGGTATGCAAGTGATGTATCACATCATCAAATTGATGAAGAAATCATTTGAAGGGATCGAGGTGTGTAGGCAGATTATTGCGATGCAGACAATCTGCTGACAGTGAGACAAACGTGTGATTGCATTTATAGACAGCACGCGTGGTTTTTAAACTCTTCACACCGTGGCGTTTATTGCTTCATTGAAAACCCGAGTGAAGGACTCGTTTGGGACACAGGCCATTAGAAAGCGAACACCAAGGAGCTAATTTGGTGGAAACTCCTGTGATTCCATGTTGCAGAGTGTCGAGAAACCTCTGGACTGATGATGAGATGAACACCTTTAAAGGTTGGTCTCTTTAAGGGTCACTTGAAGGTTGCAGTGATAAAAAAAGTTATGACTTGTGCAAGGTCAGCATAGCTCCTCTAACTGGAGAAGATGGCCCTGTCTGAACGAGCCTCCCAGATAAAGTTGCGGGCACTCTTCGATAGACCTTGTTGGTCCTGCAGTTGCCGTTTGGGGTCAGTGGGGTGTTTTGTCGCCATGGTGTGCTGGGTGGCAGGTGATGATGCTGATAAAAGATGGAGTGGAGAGAGGACACAGGTGATGGTGGGTAGTACTGTGGAATCTCTCTGCAGATATTGTAAAGCTACCTCTCGAACATAGTCTATGAGAAAGGCACACAGACAGACAGAGGGGAGTGGATGTGTTAGTGATAGTGAGAGTGAGAGTGAGAAGAAACTTGAGCAGTGGATGTTTGGGATGTGAGGGACAACAGCATAACGAAATACACAAACATTATCGATTTTACACACTCCCCACCATAAGCCCCGAGTACCCCCTTTCTTACAAGTAACGATCCCCATGCTTTGCAGATTTTTCGGAATGCAGCACAAGAAATCCTCGGTTGAAAAGGAACGCTTTGTACAGTCCTATGTAATTGGGGGAATGTGGAACACAGATTAATGGATCTACACCATGCAATGGGCTGCGCAGGCGAGCGAGATCCCAGATGGCAACATCAATAAACACCTCAATTACTTGTCTATAACTCAAATAAACTATTATAGTGACTTTATCCATTTGGTCAGAAAATGGAGGTTGCCCTCAATTGTGGATAGGTCAGAAAATGGAGGTTGACCTCAAGCGTGCTTGCATTGTGGAATGCTTTGCTTGAGGGCAGTTTCTTCACACATTGGAACTGTAACAACTGTGGCCAATTTAAATAAATAATGAGAAGGATATATATTTATGTGTGTGTGTGTGTGTGTGTGTGTGTGTGTGTGTGTGTGTGTGTGTGTGTGTGTGTGTGTGTGTGTGTGTGTGTGTGTGTGTGTGTGTGTGTGTGTGTGTATATATGATAACACCTTCCCCCATTTTCCTCATCCAACACAACCCCCTTATATTCCTCCATCATACACATCTCACCTCTACAAGTAGCATGGCTCAGTATTTCCTGCCATAAGAATGTGGCATAAAGGAGATAGACATGAGTAAGTCATGGGCATCACAACAAGGTAACTCTCCACCTTTAAGTTCAACTGAAAAGTCTGGGTCGCTGTCTGGAAGGAAGGTGGCCATGAACGGTAGCGGGACCCTGGAAAAGGATAAAAGATGACATTTCAATTAAAATGAACATGGTAGGCCCACGCATAAGCCGAAAAATTCATAAGCCCTTGCGCTTTTGAAGCCCCGTGTGGTTATAAGACAGTCCCAACAAATTTGTTGTTACATCCCATGGTTACGAAGCCTTTGTAGCACAGTGAATAAAGGAGAGCACACGGAGAATGCACATGTACGTATAGGTCTCACTATGTACGTAAAGGCCAACTCGAAAACCTGCTGTATTACAATTCATACACCTCTAATTCTTAACCCTCGCAGGACCAATGGGTTACAGGTATACCACAGATTACGTTTAATCTTCAACGGTTTTGGTCTCAATGGTTGCCACCACGGTTCATCATGAGCCAACAAAAAAAAAAACACTGCAAACATGACCCAATCTTTCTGCTGAAAGTTTCACAACAAGCAGATAAAATTGATGCACTAATATTCCGCACAATGCATAAGGATTTTCAAAAAATTTGTAGCAAGCATTTTGATAAATTGCTTCAAAGCAAGAAAAATAATGGATGAATTGTACGTTACAAACCCCCACACCTCGACTCCCAATTTTTTTTTTTATACACATCAAGGACTGGAAGGATAGCTTTGAAGTAAGCGCATTCACTAATTAGGGTGTCCAGCCTGGGTTCGAATCCCGAACCAGGTATAAAAACTACCATCCTGGTGGGTAATATGCAGAGCGATGCATCAACGTGTGCATCGTCCATCGGAAGGACATTAAGCCCAATAACCATCTGCCAGCACTGGGGGTGTTGATGGACGTTAAAAATCCGACAGTGTGTCCTTCAAAAAGAGCAGTCAGATCATCGCCGGCACACGAAACAAATTACAAGTTACTACCACTTCAACTTCAGGCCTGGCCAACCAGTTTGTGAAAGACTTTTGCCAGAACTGCCCTTCCCCCTGGCAGACCCCGTAATAATGTGGGAATAATTGGGGCCGTCAGAGAAGATGAAGGTTTTTAAACAATTAAATTGTAATTTTAGTTTATTTACAAACATGCATACTTCACGACATATGATAAACAGGAAAATGTGCACAAATCTACGCAAATCACAACGGGGAAATGTTTCTGTTGTCTGCAACAATAAAAAAATGCCGATAATACAATTTATCGTTATTATTCGGACGAGGTCGAGTGAAGCGAGGTCGTTCATGCCTGCCTGCTACGTGAAACATGACAACCCATGCTTGCAGAAAATGGGTTTTCTGGAATGCCGGCTACATTTTCCATCCAATCATCATGTATCGTTGTATGAAGCTAAGGTAGTGGACAAAAAAAAATGGATACACCAATGCAAGGTCACTTAATAGAGCATTGGTCCACCACGTACGGCGAGTACTATCTGTATGCACCGTGGCGCAGTCCGCCAGTATCTGGAATTCTGCAGGAGGGATTTGGTGTCATTCTTCCATGAGAAAGCCAATCAACTCACACCTGTTTAATGGAGGAGGAAAACGCTGTCTCGGGCATCGTTACAGAATATCCCACAAATGCTCGATTGGGTTCAGAACTGGTGACTGAGAAGGCCATGATATGAGGATAACATCAGTGTCATGTTCATCAAACCATTGGGTGACCACACGTGCTCTGTGGATGGGGGCATTGGAGGTCTCTCTTGCAGCCATGCTAGTCATAATCAAAGGCAACCAGATCTGTGCGAAATTTTGATACATCACCATAACCATGCTGGGATGTTATATGCTGAATTAACACATGGGCCACACCTGTGTGGAAGTTGTTGCTTGGTGTCTGTCATTTACCCATGTGTTTTCAGTTTTTTGTCCCCTACCTGTAGATTTTACCATTGTACACAGTTCTTATTTAGTCAACTTGGTTATACACCTGGTGTAGGCTTATCAGTTAAGGTGGCTGGCTTAAGATCTTAGGTCTTGTTTTTGAGTCCCTGTCAGCCGTTGAACCAGGTGGGGTTGACTCAGCCTGTCATCCTTCTGAGTTCAGTGAAATGAGTACCAGTGTACTGATAATAGAGGGCATTGCATCAGCGGCACAGCCACTCCCCCAGAAAATGATGCAACCAACAGCCACAGTTTGCATACGGTAGCTAACTTGGTTGTGGGATGGCTTTGAAGGTTGATGATGAGTCTTTAGATGACTCATTAACATCAACCTTCAAACGACAGGTGCATATGGATAACAAGTTGATGAGTCTTTACTTGGTGTTGGGAAAGGAGATGCGCAGAGCATACTGCACAAGTGCAAGCACATCTACACTTGCCACTCGAGGTGGTTCAAGGCCAAATCTTCCGATCAGGAACCAAAAAATAATAAACTTAATTAATTTTTTTTAATCGGGAAAAGAATCCCGAATCAATTTCTCACACTTTTCCAGGAAGTCCCAGCAAACACTTTACCAGGATAAAACACTAACTTGTGCTCCATTTGAAAGCTTTTCTCAACTCAAGCTCGAGAAAATTAGGCTTTCACAATCTCTAATCTCTATCATACCGGGCTTGTCAGCAGTGTGGCACAATAGACAACAGAGAAGATAATGAGCACTAAAATATTATCCTGAACTTTGTTGACTGGAACTTTCAGTGGAGTCCTTTTTCATCTCATTCGCACAAGGGCCTCGGCCAATGTTCCCCAACATGGTCAAGGATGGTTGTGGACACCTAATACCGAGTATAAATTTCTCAGAACAAGTATAAGCATCCGTGGCATAATGTTATGACACCAGGACGAGTCCCAAGTTATTCTTGCAGTGTTCAGGTGACCTATCATGTGACCTCACATGCAAATGCTGTTGGTGCAAGCGAAACATAATGTGAAGGCAATGCTGTCCCCCTCCCCCATTCATTAGTTTGAACAGGAATAGTGTGTGTGTATGAGAGAGTTCTACGAAGTAGACAGAGAAACAAAGGCAGAAACCGTTGGTTGCTCTGAATCCTGAAGGTCTTGAGAGCCTCCTTGTGAAGACCCGAGGAAGAAATGCAAATCACTTTGTCAGGAATCAAATCGGTGGTGACAAATTTGATTGAAAACCTCCACATTCTTCCACCGTTTGCCACACACAACACCACTGAGGACCTTGGTGAAAAAGGGGGGAGGGGAGGACGATTTTACAATTCCAGTCACGGATTATCCCCTCCCCCTAACACCTCTCGCCCACCCAAATTATTTCAATCAACATGTCGTGATGCTCAAAGCAAGGGGAGGTCCATTTCATGCTGGACCTCAATTACGTCCTTTCCAAACTGTCAAATGGTGGCCTCTTTCACATGCCAGTCTGGGTATCTTCATCAGAAGCCGCCTTTTCCACTGCTACAGTTCTCATCTCCGTGGGAATTCGGAGTCGCTTTGAGTTTGCTTTATAAGGGCAGTGGTAGCCGAGCCAGGAATTTAGGCGCTCGGCTTAACGGCAGGCGCATATTGATAATATATGGATACGGGCCTCGAGCCTTCTCAACGCCTCCTGGCTCTTTCCCACGCACACACCATATTTCCAGACGACGGGCGGAGGGAGGCAGAGAATTGTGAATGAGATGTACGCAGACCCCCGTCCACTTTATTCATGCCAAGGTCTCTCGCGGGGCTTGCTGGAGTCGCGGCGTTATGAGTTATCGCACCATCTGCAAGTACGTAGCGGGAAAGGATAACCGGGCCCTAACTGGGCATGGACCGATCCTTCGGTGGCGAGGGCGGGTCAAACACTTTTTGGTGTCAATCTGTTTCATTGACATCGTATTCCCACTTCACCTGCACAATAAACTATCGATTACGATCTACTTCCTCCTCATCACTCACTGTATATGCAACAACTGGTAGGGCAAAGGCAAATCTGCAGAGAAATGTTTCAGCAATTCCTAAACGATGAATTAAATAAATAAATAAATAATAACACTTCCCACTGAATCTACGAAACCATACAAGAGCCAACATGTTTTCCAGGTAACTCTACAAACGGAGACTTCTTCTCTTATCTTTAACACCTTACAATGAAGAGCGGAGCACACTTAAAGTTAGGACAGTCAGAAGCAGTGCAAGTAATCCCTGGATTTCCGGGTCATTGGTAACGAAATGCAAATCGGCATTATTAAATAGACCTGAATGTTACATGGCGTTTAATGCGCACTTGAGAATTACACTTCTCTCCATTTCACCGGTTTCATTTTGCACAGAGATTTGCATTACAGCGGGGACTGTCACCTGGGGGGCATTTAGAAACATTATGCGTAATATTGTGGAATAAAAGTCCCTAATATGATACGGTGTGGTTTAATTTCCCACCGCCAAGTCTGCATCAGATGATGCATGTAATTGTCTGCAGGGACAGAGGTCCCGAGGTGATCACGTGACACACACTGGCTTTCAACAATGCGCTGGGCCTCGTTTGTTCATTATCAACTCGGCCGACGGTTTCCGCGCGATCACCAAAAAACACCATCAGAAGTCAGCTGTAGCTTTGGGTTACTTTGGCAGTGATAGGCAATTCCTTCCCAGAATTCCCTGGGGTGCCAAATCGGCAGAAACCGATACCAGAGGTCGACATATTGAGAGGGCTACCGAGAGGGGGACCACCATCTTGTTTGCACTGCTGGTTGGTATCTTCCCTCACTTGGCAGAACACTAATAGATCTGTGGAGTTGAAAAAGCACCATTGATGAGTGTGCACGAGATTGCATTCCTGCACCAATAAGATCCATTGGAATTTTATTTGTTGACAAAAGATGGCATCACACAGGAGAGAGTTGGAGATAACCATAATGGGATGATGTTCTTGGGGATTAATGCAAAGTATAGGCCACGTATCCTGAAGGGATTATCGAGGCCTTTATTCCATTCCTAAATCTGAAAACGATGTTCAAAATGTCTACTCCGAGCACAAGTCGTACGGGGGTCGGGTGTTTGTTTGGCCAGGCCGGTCCTTCAGTACGCCAGACCAGTCAGGACTCACTAGTTAAGTAGGTTATTGAAGTTTCATTGCACTTTTTGGACGAGCTCTCCATCTTCAAACTGCTTGTGACCTCCACTGTCAGGGGCGGGACAGTGCTTACCAAAAATCTCAAGTCACTGCGAATTGGCAACTTTGCAGACACGGTCCGATCAACTAGTTTGCCAAAGAATACAAGTGGGTTTGCAAAATGCAGAACGAAGAACGAGTGTTGCTGGTGAAGGCGAATGTCGTTCTGCGTCAGCGGACTGATGCAACAATGGATGAAATCGGAAGCACGTTTATTGAGGTGTGCTAACCGTCGTGGGAAGCAAGGAGAAGCTGACTTTTCGGGTGATAACCCTTCATCAAAGCAAAATAAAGTTTGTAAAAGCCTAACATATGCAGAGTCTTGGCAGTACCTTTGCACCCTACAAGCCATCAACTCACAGCTCCATATGACAAGATACCCTCCTGCTATCATTTTTCTTTTAAACTATCTCAACAACTTGTTTTGTGCAATTTGTCATGGCCAAGTTCATTGTGCCACTTCTATTGTGTTCAAGACCTGTTAGTAAAGCCTTTCCTTTTCATGGATCTCATAAACCACATTCTGTATTTTGTTTAGTGTTCAGTCTTCAGATAGTCTCCCTCTCTTCTGTCCTTGAACCCTGCTGTTGGTGTATTTCCACCCTTTTCTTGATACTCTTCCTTTTGTTCTGTTGCATCATGATCCCTTCAGTGTTAAAGCTCTTCCATGAGCCTTGACTGCATACAAAAAAACAACTCTGCGGCCCTCACGATCCGATAAAAAAAATGAGCATTGATGATGGACATAAGTACTGTACTTGCGCTACTACTCTGATTGCCAAAACCCAGCATTTGCGTTGAGTGGTGCAGCGACGTTGTAATAACTAGACGAAGCCACCAGATTAGCATCCACCCAAATGGCGGTGTGTCGGCTATGATATCTCGTTACGAGTACCATCAGGTGAAGAGATTGCTATCGAGTGATATTCCATTCTCTAGCCTTGCTCGAACCATACTACTCCACTGAGAATTTAAAAAAGTGACAATTCCCCCCCACCCCCTCCCCACTCATGGATCTTAAACAGCATTTCCAATGTCCAAATTCAGAGATCCATCACAGATACAATTTATCTTAGCAGTCAGCAAACCTTGCAGATAAACGTGGTGTACACACAACATGGAGCTGCAGCCCGACCAGGCCCGTGTTCTTATCGTGCTTCTGTCGCTGTAGATTGATGGTTAGGGTGTCCTCCAGAGCAGAGCGTGACTTCGTCAAACCAAACTCCAACCAATGCTCAAACTCCTCGGTGACTGGGTGGTGGGGAAAGGGAAGTTTGAGGGTCAGAGGGTGCACCGCAGGATGGATTATTGCACCACATTTCAATCAAAAAGCCTTGGCTTTCGAGGTGCCCTTTAAATCTCACCTTGCAGTGGAATGCTTCTCTATCGGCTATCACATGGGGTAGAGAAAATATCGGCTTTCTGCATTGTTTCTTCAACCCCTTCCCCGGTGGAATTACTATCATTTCTGGAATTCCAGAAAATGATTACGTGATGGATAATCAACACAGAAAACCAATTGAATGATGCATCATTTACGTTTTCTTTTTTATGCTAAATTTACTTTGGTTCTCAAATTTCTACTATTGTGAGGAAACTCTGCCTTCACCTTGCTGATCATGTAATGTGCCATGAGGAACCCCGAAGAAGGGGGCGTCCTCTCATAGCCCTTCAGAACATCATCGAGAAGGACACCAGCCTGAGTGGCGTTGATCTAGTCAAAGCTACGTAAAATCGAGAACACTTGAAAAATATCATCATGTCAGCACGTTAAGTGGATAACATAAGGGAGGAAGGAATACAAAATTTTCATGAGAAGCAATGCGAAGTGCTGGGAATTCCCAGCTGCCCCCCACCCCCACAAACCTCTCCCCTCCCTCTCTCTCCAGTAATCCACAAGCCGCAATGTTTTATGCAACATCCTTTCTGATGTAAACCACAGCGAATTATTCACTCCCACCCAAGTACACAACCAGCAATTTTATTGTACACTGTGCATGAGGAAAGGACCGCTGCAAACACACAGGGGTTTTATACGAGAACAAAGCAGGACGGATTCTATTTGACCCCAAAGTCAAGTACATTTTCTGGCCCAGCATCACATGGAATGAGGGTTGAGGGTGCCTTGAAAGCAAGACTGACCAGATTGCCCTTCCTATACTAAAATGGGCCTGGGACTAAAGTGCTGTCAATGAACCCTCGTCTAATAATAAACACTTATAGCACTGGAGGGACAACTGATGTAAGCTTTCCCACAAAGTACACCATCGCATGAAGCACCGCAGGGTGATGATCCACCACAATCCATGAAATACAAATGATAATCTGACATTCGACGAGTACAAGAAAATTTAAATATGCATTTCGATAAAATAGACATTATCAAAGCTTTTCGACTTGTACTCATCAGGATAAAACCACAAGTAGATGAAGAAGAAGCACCAAACTCTCATTAAAAAGTTCCAATGTGATGTCCTCAACGTTGATTGTTGGAACCATGGAGTATCACCAATAATGAGTAGGTTCCACCAATCAGGTAATCCCATTCTTTCTTTCTCTCAACCAATCACTGTTGGTTATAATCGATATAATCGATCTGCTCTTGTGCCAGTTTGAGATGTCACATTCAATTGACTGTGAAATATAGAGATATATACACTGGCAGGGTATGCTTACACATTGTAAGGAATAACGAACTGTGCTTTCACATTTTCTCGGGTCACTCACCTGCATTAATTTTTTTCATTTATTTATATTTTAATTTAGGGACGTTTTCCAATGGTTCTGCGATTTTACCACTGTGTTGGCTTTGAGGTCTGTCAGCACGCGAAATTACCGTGGCTTCTTCATTGCCTCGGGTCGCTCACCTGCATTTTTTTCATTTATATTTTCATTGACGAATGATATCCAACAGTTTTGTAACTTTTCCCGGAATATTGGACACAAAATTTCAGCTTTCTACGTCACACTGAAGGTACCGAACATTAATATCAGTGAGTCAGTGAGGAGTTAGAATGAGCTTCATGTAAATATAATAATACTAATTATTATTATGATGGATTATTATTATGATATTATTATGATGGGAATACTAAGGGATGATGGGGGGAGAAAAAGAGGGGAGAGGGGGAGCATGACGAGGTGGAGGGGGAAAGAGAGGAGGTAGGGGTAGCGAGGACGGGTGAAGGAAGGGAAGGCAGCATGGGGTGAGAGGAAGGGAAGGCAGACGTGTGGTGGAGCATTAATTACAATTCGTACCGTCTCATCAAAATGATTCTGCATAGAATAACAGTGAAGATGGAAATAAAATAATGTCTGAAATCCATTTTCTACCCGGTCATACTATAAATACCACCCGGACATGTCCGGAGATAAACTCTGCCTGAAGACATGCATGACACATTCAGAGATAAATACTACCCAGACATGTCCGGAGATAAACACTGCCTGAACACATCTAGAGACAAACAAACACGACAAGGACAGGTACAGAGACAAACACCATCCAGAGATAAACAATGCCTGGACACACCCAGAAAAAACTCGGTCCGGAGACAAACAGCACTCGGACACATCCGGAGACAAACATCGCACAGACATGAACACCGATTGGACACGTCCTGAGACAAACAACACTAGGAGATAAACACTGCCTGAACACAAACACCATCCTGACATGTCCGGAGACAAACACCGCCCAGACATAGTCACCACACGGACACATCCAGAGACAGAGAGAGAGAGAGGGGGGGAGAGGGAGACAGGTGTGGGAGGGGGGGTACTGAACTGCATTGAGAGGGGGTAGAGCAAGGATAGGACAAAGAGAGAGAGAGAGGGGGGGTGGAGAAGGGGAGTTAGCAGACAGAAAATGTATGCTTTATGAACAAAACACACATATACACAATATTAGTGCTTGGCCAATATCGGCAATTCTTCAGGAATCGACAGATTGGAGTCAGTGTGATTACTGATTACAGCACACACTTTATACAACACAAAAACCATGTGGAGCTTTCACCCTTGTTTGGGGGTAATTTCAAGAAACAAATTATAATATGGATACAAATAAACACGACATGATAGTGACTGAAGCTTTTCGTGCTGCACTCTTCAGGGTAAAACCTGCCAAGTGGTTGGGAAAGGAACTGCAACCAGTATTGGGTTCACTTTCTCATTTCGTGGTTAAGGATTCCTTCACATTTGCAGAATCAATGAGAGCTAAAACACCGACAAGTGAGGACAACATCACGGCATCCTTTGATATTAAAAGCTTGTTCACGGATGTATCATTGACGGAGACGATTGAGATATCTGCACGTTTGCTGTATCACACCGATCTGGAACAACTGATGATCCCAGAACACGTCTTCGTTGAATTAATGAACACAGCAACAAGGGAGGTGGAATTCAGTTTTAACAACATGATGTATGTTCAAACGGATGGTGTGGTCATGGGTTCTTAATTAGGCCCAGCTCTTGCAAATATCTTTGTAGGCTATCATGAAATGCAGAAACTGACTGGTCGGCAAGGGGTCGATTCCCCCATCGTATACTATCGGTATGTTGATGACATTTTTGCTTTGTTTGAGTCTCGGACGGCATGTGACAATTTCCAGACATGGATCAACACTCTCCATCCAGCATTGAAGTTTACCACGGAGCTGGAATCGTCAAACACGTTACAGTTTTTGGACGTGTTGGTTGATGGATCCAACCTTGGTTTCACAACATCCGTCTACCGGAAGCCGCGTTTCACAGGGCAGTATACTCGGTGGGACTCCTACAGCTCCATGAGAAACAAAATTGCCTTGATCAATATCCTGGTTAACAGAGCAAAGAGGATTTGTTCACCTTATAATCTTCCTGCCGAAATTGACAAAATCATGAATATACTCGTTGAGAATAGTTATCATGAGCATATAGTTAAGAGATACACACACAAGTTTCTAAACACGACAAAAGATTGGAAGATTGGTCCGGACAAATGTCCAGTCTATATCAGGATGCCCTGGAAAGGGCAATCATCATGAAGGTTTGAAGTACAAATCAAACATATTGTGTCCAACACGTTTCTGGCTGTGCAACCCCGAGTAATCTTTACCTCTCGCAGTTTGCTGGCGTCAGTCAACAAGGATGTGCTACCCACCTCACAAACCAGCAATGTTATTTGTGAGTTTAAGTGCCGATGCGAAGCTCGGTACGTGGGCCACACAACACTAAGATTGGCTGATCGGATCAAACAACACATCCCCTTGGTGATACGAAGAAAGATTATGAGGGTTAGAACACAACCAGTGTGAGCATGTAGAAATATCTAGCAACCACCCACCACTGTACCTGCTTCATCTGCCATTGCACAGCACCTGGTTGCCAACCCCATCTGTGCAGACCAGTACAATGCAGATATGTTCAGGATATTGAGCCGAGGTTGGAGCACGTTTCATTTACGTAAGTTGGAAGCAACCGTTATCCTTAACACCGATCCAATATTATGTCGTCAAAAGGAATTTGGACGATCTCTGTGTCTCTTTCAGCATGGAAAGATCAAGGGAAGTACGGTAACAAATGGTGAATGAACCTTAGAGGAAAACCATCCCCCCTCTCTCCAGGATGTGGTTGCAAACGTCAATCATCGACGAACTCTGCTCCAGCCAATGGGAGCTCGAGGTGAAGATGAGCCGACCAATGGGCATTCGGATTAACCATAACATCATTACCGTGGAACCAATCAGCGTCTATCTTATTGAGACCTGCGTATATAGCACACGTCTTCACTCCCTCCTTCACTTGCTGCGATTTTTACCCTGAAGAGTGCAGCACGAAAAGCTTCGGTCACTAATATGTCGTGTTTGTTTGTATCCATGTTAAAGTTCTGTAGTACCAAACAAATTATAAAAATAATGTTGCATTTTAGACATTTCAGGGAGATGTGCATAAACATTAATCTTTGTAAATAGCTGTGTGTGACGAGTGGAAAAAAATTTGACTCGGTAATTTATAAAACATGCTAATATGGCAAACAGCTCGGAAATCGGGTGTTATCAAATATATTTTGCTCTGAAACTCACAAAGAGAAACCATATAACCTTTGTAAAGCATACTCGAGTCATATAGAACAACCAAATGCTTCATAAAGTCACGAGGACAAAGGAAAACATGAACGCACGTATCCTGCTGAGGTTAAAAGTTAAAAGCTCCACCACCCATCATCATCATCATCATCATCATCATCATCATCATAAGAAATAGGATGAAACTTTGCCACCGTGGCACCCATAACTAAGCATGCAGCCATGCACACACAATCACGTGGACTCCCTTTACAGATCCAAATGTACCCATATGTACCTCTACCTTGAAGCAACTGCCGACTGTACATCCCGATCGAGACACAAACTGTTCCGCTATCGACTGAAGGCTGAAGCACTCAAGCAAGCACTCCAATTAAATGGTTCATAACGAACAGCTGGCTTGGCTGTACCTGCTTGGCAAGCGATAGCAAGCTGATTGGTAATGGCATGTACCCACAAAATAACGAAACATCACCGATTTCTTAACATTTTCAGATTTCACTCCAGATTTTCGAGTCTTTCAGTCCGTGTGATCCGATCCTCCAAACTCAAATTATATTTCTATTATATACTTAAATGAGTCCGTGAGAATAGATCATGGAAAAATCACATCACATAATGCATGAAATCGCTCCAAGCTCCTAATTTGAAAACGATAGCACTTCCAAAAATGATGTACACTGATTTGTAAGTATGTAGATCAGGCATTCGATGATATGAGTGAACAAAGTGAAAAAAACGAAAACATTTTGAGCGCTTCGTCGTCGTGAAGAAATCGTTGCGGCCGATTCCAACTCAAGGCATTGTTAAACAGGCCAAAAAAAAACATGACGAATTGAGACCCCCCCAGCGAGGTAACTCAGGGTACGCCTTCAGACCCCATCGAGAGCGAGGTGTCCGAGTATGCACCTGATAAAGGAGGAAACATGGTGCTGGTGTGGTTTTCCGAGGTGAATGTTGACCTCACAAGAGCAGGGTTACCGAATGGGTTTTGAAAATTGGTGCCTGGAATGAAAAACAGACATTATTTTGGATCAAAGGAAGCTTGGAAATGCGTGGTTCATGTCATACTGCATTCCCCTATCATATAGGCTTTTCTGCTTAACTACAGACTTACTTTAGAAAAATTATTACCACCCACAGAAATTTTGTTATCAGTCTCATGCCTCCCACCCCAAAATTACATTCACCTCAACAAAATAATCTTCACATTTCACTTACTCTCAGGTTCTGGGCTGTAAGTCATTAGGCAGTCATCCAAGACCACCTCCTCGAGGTGAGAGCGATGCAGACGTCTTGGCGGAACACCCGTCAAGGTTACTCTCAGCTCCTGCTCCATGCGCTGCCATGATGCGCACTCAAATGTGGCTCTGATGGCGAGACATCCAGGACAGTGGGACCACAACATTACACACACCAGTCAAATCGAGTGCTATTGTTTGGAGACTTTTAGAATGGTATTTTTGCACGCACATCAACATGCTTTTAAACCGACAAATGCTGAAAGGGTACACCTGCTGATGGAGCACGAAGGTATTTCTTCCGAGAGACGGTCTTATGAATGCAATTCATCTTCCTCAAGGCAACATTCCACATTTTAAAGAAATTGATGCAAC
Source organism: Eptatretus burgeri (assembly GCF_056783735.1). Taxonomy (NCBI): domain Eukaryota; kingdom Metazoa; phylum Chordata; class Myxini; order Myxiniformes; family Myxinidae; genus Eptatretus; species Eptatretus burgeri. The sequence goes on along the minus strand of NC_140976.1, from coordinate 18,112,050 downwards.
AATTAAAACCTGAAGGTTAATTTGCTTTGGGTGGTTAAGGGAACTCACGTTACGTTCCAAATGACGACCTCGCTGATCTGAAACATGTCTGATCGTGTATGATAAAGGGGAACCCACGCCTGTGCCTTTTCTGCAGGACAGTAATGATCGGTTGCTATGCAGATTTGATAACAATAACCTCTTATCGCTTTGGTGGAAGGTCAAATAACAATAATAATAATAATAATACTTGAAAAGAACATACAAAAACATGCGGCAGTTTCATTGCGTCATTTTTACCTCCGCCATCAAAAGCCGTCAGAGGTTATGTTTTCACCCGTTTGTCTGTCTGTCTGTCTGTCTGTCTGTCTGCGGAGTCCCCAAATGTGCCCGTAATTTCATTTTTTGATATTTGACCTTTGACCCTGCACAGGGCACCAGGGGTCAGGGCCAAATATGATGCTACTCTCGAACATTCTTGCCATTGGGTGATCGTAACTACCAAGTTTGGTTAATTTCTGCACAACTGTCAACCATTTAGGAGGAGATAGCATTACGGGCAGAGCTGCTTACAATATGCACTTTTTTACTTACCCCCCCCCCCTTTTTTTAAAAACATGGGGATAATAATAGAGCAAGTTAAGGGCTTTGATGGGCCTAATGACCCCCTCTCGTGTTGAAGTTCATTGTTCGGGAACTCTTATTATTAACCCCACACTTTTTGAAAAAAATAGGGAAGATATTGAAATTGGCTCCGTATATACAGTGGCCTGCAAAAGTATTCACCCCCTACAAATAATGACACATTTAGATGAATTACGAATTATGAGGAAACAATTTTTCCAAATGAACTTTTTTATTCGTAACTGAAGGGATCAAACTAAACACTGTTATTGTTTAAGGTGGTTACATCAAACTAAACACTGTTATTGTTTAAGGTGGTTACATCAAACTAAACACTGTTATTGTTTAAGGTGGTTACATTGCCCACCCATTGTCTTGAAACCATTTTTCTCTATCTCGAACACCTTGCCCGTGGCGCCCCCTTCAAGTTTGTTTTTACGCTGATTTCATCAAAGTATGAATAATCCGAGGAGTGCGAAATGCCATAGAGCCGATATGACGTTATATTGTTCCTGGAATGTTCCAGAGGAAGTTTTCCACCAAAGCTCATAATCTTTGACCTTTGACCTTTAAAGTTCACAAAGGTCAAATTTTCAAAGTTGTGGGAATCGAACCGGGTTTTCGACCTTCTTCGACGCACTAACTCCATTAAGCTATAGCACGTATCCTGTTTCCTTATTTTAATGTCCACAACATTGTTTTGTGACCTTTAAAGGTTATGGAAAGGTCAAATTTTGAAAGTTGTTGAACGAAACCGGGTTTTTGACATTTTGCAGCTAATAACCTGTCACTCGTACCACATCATGTTGATCATTTTTATAACTTGGTCAAAAATTATCACATTGTCTCATCCTTGACTTCTGAAACAATCTACATCGTGAACCATCGTTGTCTTCAGACTTGTTTAAAATTTTAAAATCGGTTCAAGTTAAGGGTTTGTCCAGCATTGTACAAAGACAAGTTTCCAGCCGGTGTCATTGTTCGTGCGCAGCAGAAGGGGTGGATGGATGAGGGACTTGTGGTGATGACTATCATTTTACATGCATCATTTTCTACATGAACATCCGATGCAGGCAGAATTAATCCACCAAGCTTGTTCCTTACATGCTGACACTATGCTCACAAATGCTGGATAGTGGGGCATGGTTTAAAACTAGGAACCACCAATCAACCCTGAGTACTTTTCGATATGAGGGCAAGAAATGGATTTAAAAATAAGAAGAATAATCTCACGAGAACGAGGAGCCACGTGGGATGCCGAAGTTTTAAGAAGTACGAGTGCTGCTCAGTTCTTTTCGCTTCCTTTGGTTCTCTTCATTCTTCCTGGTTCTCTTCATTTTCTCTCAGCGGTTTCTAACTTGCTTTCCGTGGTTTTCTCGCATCGACCAGACGAACTTTCTTACTTAGCAGGCCTTTGTATTTGACCTGGGCTTCGAGGAACATTAGCTGCATCTTGGTGGAACCACCACAGACAAACTTTCCTATTTCCCGGACTTGGTATTTTCATCCAGTTTAAAATGAGCATTTTGTGACGTGTTTCCAGCCGGGATTTTCGACTCGGATTCCGAGGAGCATTGGCCACATGCATCTTGGTTGAACTTTATTACTCCTGTTGCTACGCTGGCTTAGCATGATGTTGACTGGGAGATGGCCGGTGTTCATCTGGAGGATGAGAAAGGTCGACCTTCCGATGATCTGTGGCTGGATTGTCAAGGTGTGGGAGGAGATACTGTCGGACATCATCAAGCGAGCATTTCTGAAATGCTGCATCTCAAACAACATGGACGGCACAGAGGATATCATTTGAGAGGAGGAGGCTGCAAATGATGGTGACGACGACAGGGACTTTCTCTATCCTCGTTCGGACAAGGAGTTAAGTCTTCGATGAGGAAAGCATTGATGACGATTTCCTCCGGTTTTGCTGAAAAGTTCATCAAACCCAAATGACCCTTTTCAGGGCCACAAATCCACAAGAAATATGGATGATACTGGTAGGAATCTCTTTTCTAGGAACAAAAAATCCTCTTTATAATATTAAAAAATAAGGAAGAAAAATAAAAACTTCTTGGTGTCCTCTCCTCTCTCTTCAACCTCTTGAAAATTAGAATAAGACTGTTAAAAGAAATTAAGTGGATATGGGAGTAGGCATGTTGATACCACCGTCGCTTTGTTCCATACAAAGTTAATGTATTGATGTATTTACTGTAGATCTAGATCAGAAAATAAAATGATCAATATATTCATTTATTTTGAGGGTGAAAAGCATGGGTTACTACACCGGAAAAGTTTTTTTTTTGAGGGTGAAAAACAGGGGTGCTCTTACGACACCGCCACGGTTTATACACTGGAAAATACACAATATTAAGTTTGATTTGCAAGCATTATGAAATTAGCTCAGGTGGCATTAAAATCCGAAAGCTTTGGAGGGGGATTTTTGCTTTTGCAGGCCACTGTACATATATTAGCAAGTTGAGTGTGTGTGTGAAGTGGAACTAACTTTTCTATTTCCCAGACCTGGTATTTTGATCAGTTGAAAATCAGCATTTTGTGGAAAATCAACATTTTGTGGTCTGAGTCAATGGTTTTTATGACTTCTATACAATTCCACACCCCTGGACAAATCACCACCAAATTTTGCAAGTGTGATGGGGATAACATGGGTCAGGTCACGGGCAAAACCGCCTGCCCCTCCTCCCTCCCCCCAACCCCCGCAAGGAAATTCTTTGTATGTACGTGTGTATGCATGAAAATAATAGAAAAAATTGAAGGGCACTCTTCGACGTCGCCAAATATTCCTCCACATCATTACATCATTATACATACTTGTACCAAGTTTGACTTAAATCCCTGAACCCAGATTTTAATATTCAATAATTCTGGCTGCAAGACCATGCATCCAATCAAGTTGAAATTTAACACATTTATTCCCAATGACTACAACATCATAATTATTATTTAAAGATTTTTGTTCAATCCAATATGGCTCTCAGACCATGTGACCTATTAATTATTCGGAACACCGTCATATCTCCAAGGCTTGGCGACGTGTGGGTGAAGTTTCCCCTCAAAGTGTCAAGCCATTCTGGAGAAGGTTTTCAAAGAGTTATTCTTCAAAAAATCATCGCTGCCAAACCATGTAACCGATAATATCATGGGTAGAGAACTTTTTGTTCAGCATGGATATGCAATCATACCTGTAAAGTTTTGCCTCAATCTGTACATCCGTTTCAGAGAAGACGATTTTTGAAGGTTTTTATGGTTTTTTTTGTATCCGCTGTCGAGACTCGTATGAGAGCTAACACACAGAATGCACAACAAGGGGAGCAGGAGACAAGAGGGGTGGGAGAGCGAAGGAAAAACAATGTGGAACAGAGACATGAGGAGATCATTCTGTGGAAGGGTATACAGGGCAAAGAAGATGGACACAACAGGAACTTTCAGGTCCTTACACAACAGGGACTTTCAGGAAGGAAAGCAGAGAATTTGAAGGAGGTGCGTTTGGGGTGGATTAACGGGGGTAGAAAAGATCGTGGTTTTGGATGAGGGAAGACAAAAGATGGTGGTGAACAGCTGTTTTGAAGACCGAGAGCAGTGTTTCTCAACCTTTTTTGTCCCACGCCCCACTTTGATTTTCAAAATAATCGTACGCCCCACCATGATTGGAGACACTACAGTATATACTACATATGTATTCAAAAGGCAAAGCTATGAAAGCGATCATATATTGATTCATTAATTCTGAATCCTCATGCCCCACCAAAATATTGCCATGCCCCACCGGTGGGGCATGCGCCCCACCTTGAGAAACACTGACCTAGAGGGAAGAGTGGGATTGAAGAGAGTGTAGGAGTTTGTTCCAAAGGTGGTAAAAAGAGAAATGAATGAATGAAGATGAGCAATGATTCTTGATTTTGATAGTTTTACCAGAAGGGGGATGCTGGCGGACCTTGAGCGCCTTGCGGAAATATGGGGGAGACATTTCTCAGACAGAGCAGAGTGGAGGCAAGGCCAGAGAGTAGAAGGGGAAAGACAAAAAGACCACCGAGCTGCCTGGAGTGAGATTGAGAGACCCAAAGGCTCAGCCTCATCGTCGGAGATAACAATGATTCTAAATGCCTTGGTTTCCACAGCATGAAGCTGAGAAAGGTGAGAGGTGGGAGCACCAGCCCAGAGGGAAGAGGAGTACTCCATCAGGCTGTGGACAAAAGCTATGTATGTGATCAGGAGCCCAGATGTGTCAAGGAAGGACTTTGCATGATGGGAGATGCCCAGTTGGCGACTGGCTTTGGAGTGCAGCTTGGAAATGTGGGTTTCCCAGGAAAGATTATGGCAGATAGTGAAACCCAGAAGCTTGAATGAAAGGACTTCTTCAAGAGGATTGTTGAGAAAGTAAATGGGGGGGGGGGGGTTCCAGACTGTCCTTTCGGAGAGATATCGTGAGAGTGTGAGATTTGTCAGGATTGAAAGACATTAATGTTAAAAAAAATATGGCTTCCAAGCCACATTACTGATGTAGTCATCAATTTCTTTTCACTGTACGATTTAACTGTAGATGACTGTCAAAAATTTTCATACGGATCTGATAAAGCGTGCGATGTATGAAATTATGACATCATAATGAAGCCACCTATGACATCAAAAAAGTCACACTTTCCCATTGGAGTACTTGACATGTGCCAAGTTAATTTTTTTCCCCATGGAGTGGTTTTGGAGATAAAGAGGTCCAATTTTTTCCCTTTTTTCCAACATGATGGCCACACCACATAATGTATGATGTCATAATAATTAAAGCATTCTGCGTGAGTAGTCACACCTACGCTTAAAATTTTGTGTCAATCGGAGAAGCGGTTGCAGAGAAAACAGAAAACTAGGAGGGCACTCGGTAGAGCGCATACCTCCCCACGGAATGCCTGATCCACGAGAACATATCGGGCCCAGTACATTTTTAAAACATCATGTTCCATATCGTTTTTGGCCCTATCTCTCAATGGCGAAGAATCACTTCAACAATCAAATAATTCTCATATCCGGATCCAGATCTTCACCAAAATCGAATCATTTCGTCCTTGTCACACAACGAACCTGCCCACCAAATTTCATCCACATTGTGGATGAAATGAACTCTATTACAACTCAGGTCCAGCATACAAAGGAGAATGTTGAACAACGTTACGTACGTGCACACATACGGGAGAAAAAAAAAAACATCCATCAATGAAACTCTCTCAAATGAAAAACCCTAACCCAAGTTTTATATATCGAGTGGGGGCGAGTGGGGGGAAACGATTGAACAAGCAGGATAAAAGAGAAATAGCTTTTCATCTGCGAAAGAGTAACGATTCCCATAGTGCGAAATCAAAAACAACTGCTTTCTACTACTGGGAAAGGAGTGAAACAGTTTAAACAACGTAGGCAAGGCCCAAGTACGGCCAATCATAAAAGAGCACAACAGTCCCTTTGAGGTCCCCAGGGTTTGGCGCTACAGATAGTTACACAGATCAAGGGAGTGAATCATCACTTCGGCACATTCTCAGCGTTGATAAACAACAACATTACTTAGACTGGCTCTGCTGACAGAACCTTGCCAGTGTTTTTTTTACAATGCCTCTACACAAAAAGCCATGCATTATATTCATTAAATCTGTGAACTAAATAAGAAATATCTAAAGTTATGTTTAATCATGCACTGATTGATATACTCGTCTTCCTGGAACGTGTGCAACATTTCCAGTCTGTTACGTAGTTTTATTCAAAAATGACAAATCAATAACAACTGAAGGCGGATGTACATTTTACAGCAAGCGAATGTAACAGAATACACGGTTAATAATGTGTGCAAGGGAATCCTCTCAACTGCAGCATTTTGCCGAAGTTCAAATAATATTTTATGACTGAGGAACAATGTCTTTATTTATTCACACTTTGGGCTGGCAACACCAATTACAAATGCTTGAAGAGGAAATTTCTTCGACAGGTTCCGTCCACTATTTTTTGAGATATCCTGCACACAGACAGACAGATAGACAATCAGACAGAGAGGGGTGAAAACATAACCTCCTTCACCTTCGGTGGCGGAGGTAATTAGCATGGACGGACATAGGTACATATGGACCTATGGACGTACAACCCCAAAACATGCCTCAGCAACTTTGTCAAGTGGAGATATTAAAAACACAGCTGGGCCAATTGCCACCAAATTTGGCATTTGTGCTGGAGGTACCGAGCGTCAGGTTATAGGTATCAAAAATCCCCCACCCCCACAAGGCAAGTGTGTGTGTGTGTGTGTGTGTGTGTGTGTGTGTGTGTGTGTGTGTGTGTGTGTGTGTGTGTGTGTGTGTGTGTGTGTGTGTGTGTGTGTGTGTGTGTGTGTGTGTGTGTGTGTGTGTGTGTGTGTGTGTGTGTGTGTGTGTGTGTGTGTGTGCATCGGAAAATCAGAATAACACGATAACATGAGACCGAGGAGAAACTAACCTCAAACAAGGAAACGACGCCATTTGGCCCAACCTTGCCATGATGCACTCCCGAGTTAATTTTTTGCTTCAGCTTTAAACATCACTTTTCTTGATGTTATATTAAAGTCTAACTTCCCCAACCTTGATCGGGTGACCCAACTTGTACCTATATAAATGCAAGTTGCCCGTTTGTGGCTAAATGGGGTAAACGTTGCAACCACAGCATTTGTAATGCTGAATGATAACGAACTACAGGTGATAGCTGTCCGGAGCTCGGTGACAATCCTGAAAAGAGTCCTCCACACAAAACCATGAGAACTAGAAAACTTCACAGCTTGGTCCATGAATCATGATCCCTTACCAAAACGGAGGTGGATACTTCGAGATCTGAAAGGAGTCCATTCCATCTTCTGAAACCAGCATATGGAGATAACAACCAATGACACACACACACACACACACACACACACACACACACACACACACACGCACACAGCATCGATTCCCTGGCGTGTGGCTTTCCACGATGGATTCCGGAATGCCGCAGATAGCAAAATCCCAGGTGATCATCCTTTGGGCTTAACCCCCTTCGTTAATTGTGCTGTCAAGCAGAAACATTGAGTTAACATTGTCTCAAGTGAGGCAAACTCTCAATGTTTGCTCCTTAGTAAATTACAACCATTAATTAATTTACTCCATGGCAATCAATTTTCATTCAAGTACAAATCCAAACACACCAAGTTTTCTCTTTTATGTGTTAACCTTAACGTTTGATAAAGATGTATTACCTTATCAAACTGATGATTCCATGAGGATAGCGAGTGTCCCGTGATTATGCAAGCGCTTATGTTAATTTGTGTGAAAAATGACAATGAAAACCACAAACAAAATCCTCCTAATGCGCTATCATCAGCATTCAAACTTTTATCATTTGAAGCAGTGCATGAGATTAATAATGATTGGTGGTGGTGGTGGTGGTGGTGGTGGTGGTTTAGGTTGACATATTGGTAAATAAATCAAACCAACGACCCTCGAGTCCAGAACTGAACACACACACACACACCAGCTGTCACGAGTAAACAAACGAACTGCACTCGAATACTGAAGTGTGCAAGCATCATGACTTGAGAAGTTGTGCGGCAGACGGTAATTCTCCAATGGCTGCTCGTTTTGAAGTTTCACTGGACGGTGAAAACTGCCAGCATTTGCATGTCGGATCACATGACCTGACACCTGTTTTGCATGTAAATTTAACTTTTGCGAAGTGTCGACATCATTTAGCAGAAGATATTGCATCTCTTCATAACTACGACTTCGAAAAGTCAGTCCTACCTCTCTATTATTATTTTTTTCATTTGCAAGTGCACAAAGTATGCAGAAAAGATCCTGAGCTTAACAAGTAGTGCGAGCTCAATGTGGAGGCTTGAAGAGGCCACATAACCCAACACTATTTTCACCGATGCGTGGGTGACCATTTGCATGAACCAAAGTCTGATGCTGAGTGTTGAAAAGCCACCCGTTCTATAGAGTTTCCTCCCAGGGGCTCCCTGCTTAGACTTTCAGAGGAAGGAGGGAATGCATCTCATATGATCTATCTCAGCAATATAGGTGCCATAAAATTTGTCCGAGCGGCTGACAGCAGCTCAGGCCGATCACCGTTGTCAGGTTTTTAAGTAGAGACAATTGCAAGGCGACGCGTCCTGTTTCGCCAAGGTGGTGTTGAAGGGACACTGATGACAAAACCAGATGTTTGCATTGAGAGTAAACAAAAGCACATTTGAGAGCAAATCCTCACCCTTTGTGGCCCAACAGGCTTTTTCACTGCAGTCTAGCAACATTGTTCGGTGTCCATGGGAAACACTTTCACTGGTTATACGCAGAACAACATTTACACGTTGGCAAGATTACACCGGACTGCAAAACTGCTCCGTAATGTGCGATCGAAAATTCAACTACATCCTTATTCATCATGCACAAAGCATGATAAAGGTCGACAGGCAAATTAGAACAAAAAACAATGGCAGTAAATGGCAAGAAAAGACAGGTTTTGGAACGACGCGGCAAAATAAACAGTGAAATCGTAATGAGGTAAAATACTGTACAGGCAAATAAATTAAGAGAAAACAATCAGTAATGAGCGGAATAATAACACACAGGAGAAAATTAATGAAGGAGAATAAATTCTCCAGGGCGTAAAACTCGGCGTGCATTTTCAAGAAATTCCACCGGTCCGAGTGAGGGGACAGGAAGGTTAATTCAATAAGAACAAATTCACAGCTTCGTCGTTTTGACCACAATTACACCCATCTGTCACTCTCGTCTGATATTCCCCCTCCCCCTCCTCCTCCAGTACCCAGACTCTGTACCCGCTCATGCCAAGGAAAGACATGAAGAAGTAATCTTGGAAAGCCACAGCAAGAAGTAAATCAGAAACAAATGTAAAAGTGCTTTCCTCAAACTGAGAGCTCAGAAACAAAACTTCAAGCACTTAAGTTTCCTGAAGAAAACTTCGTGGAAACAGTCCGGGGCCCATGCCTTGCTTATCTTCATGGATATCTGTCTTCAATATAAATAGTACGAAGGTGTCCGTCTGTCCCGTCTCCTAACTCCGCTCTCTAAGCTTCAAATCCATCAACATAGGCGTAATTAACAATGTCTTACAATTCTGCTTTCGACAACTAAGTTTATTTCCATCTTGGAATCCGCTCAGCCCAGTCAAAAAGTTGACTTTTGCCAAAGCGTTCACCGTGCTGGATGACATTTATGGCATTCTGGTGGGCGGAATTTTAAAAGCCCAACGGTCACTGAATTATGTTATTGTGATGTACATTTAATCAGTTTGTCACGTGATTGTTGTGTTGTTGTTGTTGTTGTTCTATGCCCCTCCCGTCCTAGGAAATTATATCCCATCCAATCACCCGTCCTTGAAGGGTATTATCCGCTAGTCTTGAATAAACACGACTTTGAGATCGAAAGCCTACCGCAGTACAGGCTTGTCTCTGAGTCAATGGTGGCTAAACATGGCTGTCAATGGACATTAACCCGGCGCAGTGATGGCGGTGCTGCCACATTACAGGACCAGAATCAAGAATGAGCCCCAACATCCACAAAACATTCCACCATGCACACCTGAACTCAACAGCACAGGTGAAAAAAGGCAGAATCAATGTGATAGTTTGACAAACTGACTTGGCAAGAAACAAGTTTTTGCAAACATGTATAAAAAAAAAATTAACAAAAAACCCACAAAACTATTTGCTCGGCACAAAATAGAAAAATAGTTCAGTGCAACACTGGTGTGTCACATGATAGTACAGTGACATGTAGTACTATGGATTTTTAAAAAATTTCTGAGGCAGATGGTAACTTCTTCTTAACACGGCACACGAAATAAAGGTCACTTGAAAACCGTCAAACTGATTTAATCCCCGAAAACAAAAAGTTGGAAAAATTCCCAAATGAATGCAAACTAAGAGATGGTTGCATGTGAGAATAAAGTCCAAGGGCTTGATAAATTCGAATCAGGAAGTTTTTATCTATTTTCTCATTTGATCTCCGACAACGCATCGACGGTCGAAAATGAAGGAAACTTTCAAGAGGGGGGTCTCATTTATCCCAGCGGCTTCGGGTCCGAACCTTTTCCGTCTCGTCAGATTACCAATCGTGCATAGGTACAAATTGCCAACGAGGAATAGTGTATGGCATACTCGCTGTGTGTAATCCAGCAGCCACACACGGTGAATCAAATCAAAATCCACTGCCACGCATTATTTTGAGCCAAATAATTCATTCCCCCTGCATTGTACAGGACATCACCGCAACAATGACATCCTGATTGAGGCCTTAACCTTACAAGAGATTGTATTCTAATCGCAGAGGTGCCGTTTGGCATTCGTTCCTTTGAGATCACTCATTATCTGAGTGCGTTCAGAACGTCTGTCATTATACGTGGCGTCGAGCTGCATTTTTGGCAACTGGATTCGAGAATTATCACCACTGGGCTGCTTTTGCCGACACATCAAGGTACCTCCATCACGCCATGTACAGTTACTGTGCTGATGAGATTTTCCATGACCTTGTTTGTTAAACATCTCAGATCTCTAGCATATAATGGAGTTTCGTCCAAAGGGCATTGCTGCAGTGAACCTGTGTTTGGATTCAGGGCATATATTTGTCAATCTCCCAGCCAGATTCCACCCCCACACCCCACAACCCGTTTCCACTCTCAACTCCTCAATCTATTTGGTGCCCAAAAAGCCCCTAGGGTGATCGAGAGGCATTCAAGCTGAGTATGACAAAAATGTCACGGCGGGAAGAACCCCAGAGCTGGGTAAGCTAACCTTGGAAGGCTCTGCTGGACTTCGCGCTGCTTGGTGGTCTCCCAGGTTGTCCCACACTGATGAGTGAGGCCGACGGTGCACGTGGCATGGCTTGGGCTTTTGGCTTTAGGGTTGACATTGACCTCAATGGGATTGACAGAATGGCATGTGCATCAAGTCTGATCCCTGGTAAAGGTATGGAGAAAGACAACTCAAGACAAGCAGCTGATGGCTGCTCAGACACTACAAGGAATATGCTAAAATATATCTATAATAATTTTTGGGGTAAATGAATGCAACTCACATTTCTCAAGCAAATAAAAATGTTTTTAATCGCAATTTCTAAATCCTTGATTGGAACAAAATTGAAATATTTTACCCAACATAGCCATCATGTGTGACATCCGCAATGCCTCAATCAATCAATAACAGGGAGAGAAAATAAAGTACGAGGAATGAGGTGCTCGGAAGTCGGAATAGTCCAAGACATACCAAAGAAAGCCGAATGATCAATGGATGTCATCAAAGCCAAGGCAATCTTTAAAGCAGTATTTTAAAGATTGTCTTTGTTTAATTGGCATTAGAGAAGTGAAGGAAATGAAAAGGTTGAGAAATTCAGCTGACGATGACCTTTTGAAGCTAAAACTGAAGAAGACCACCCACAGCCTCGAAACACGGATCAGCAACAGAAAGGTTTGTGAAAGTTTACATTACGATGACAGACTTGGATGGAGGTTTCAGATTCTGACCCTCATTATCAAAGATGAAGTGGTTGATGCAAGTCGAGTGGAGAAAAATGCAAAACCTATGGCACAATAGGAGATATAGTGCATCAAACGCTGACAGAGGTCTTTAATCATAAAAGTTTGAGGTATATGTCCGGACTGCAGCCGGTAAGTTGGGACATGGTGTGCAACGAGTGGATGGAAATGCAAATGCATGGATAAAGAGCAGGAGAAAAATAGGAAAAAAGAATGGGTGGGGTGTGGCTGAGAGCGACCTGCACAGCTTGTACTATGCTCATGACACAAACCCTTCGAGACAAACAAATTGCACAACAATACTCATTAAATCCCCAGAAACTCATTAAATCCCTGGAACGAAAAGTTGGAAAAATTCCCAGATAAATGCAAGCGAAGTGTGCTATTCCAGAGCACAAAACTGTCTTCCTCGTTTTTTAAGCCTTAATCCAAACAGTTAGGCGTTGGCTAACTCAGATGCACCTTCTCCATTCTCTCCTGTCGTCTGCATCTTCTTCTCAATCCCTTGTTCTTCAAATATTTTGCAACTACATCCATCCATCATAATCCCTGTCTTCCTCTTGATTTTTAACCCCTCTAACTGGCTCATTTCGAACTTCAGTTGGTTCCTCATCATTTATTCTCATCACATGCCCAAACCACCACAACCTCGGCTCTCTAATCATTTCTGTAATACAAGCAACTCCGGCTCTCTGACTTATGTATCTCAACATTCCTGAACCGCTCTCTTTGTGATACTCTGAGAATCCACCTCAGCATTCCCATCTCCTGACACACAACCATACCATATATACAAACACACATTGAACACCGTCTATAAATATCTATACACTCCAGAAAATAAAAAAAACATGGTCTTTATACAGGTTGAAGTCCATCTTAAGGAAATGCGCATTAATTTCACATTCTCTCATTTTTATCAACATGCTGGCTTCTGTATATCTATGGATCCACCTCATCCCAGGCCTTGCTGATCCTACATAAAGTCTCCAGCACGTCCACTTCCTTCATGAGATATGTTACAGTAGAAGTCTTATCCAATCTCCATGGCACTACTTGCACATCATGGCTTCCGTTCGCGTGAGTTCAGCTTCAGGGACTCGATCAGCCCACTGATCTATCGACTGCTGTTTGCTGGTGGAGCTGGGTTGGAAGAACTGAAGTTTTTTTTCAGTTGCAGGTGTGGGTGTGATGGAGAATTGCCCATTGGGATAGAACAATGTTACGCTCCGCTCTTCTAATTTACCAACATTGAGAAAACATCGGCTTCCAATTGAAGTGTGCATCCTACGCTCGATTGTTTTAATGGTTATTGGGGGATTATAACGGCACTGCACATCATTCAATGTCGCAGATGAGATAAACTTCACTGCTTTTCAAGCATCCATAGGCCAGTGTGCCCTTGGGGACATCAGAACCCCCCTGCTACTATTGTTAGTTTTGAAAACGATTTGAGGATACCACAAAAGTCATGATTTACCCTCAAAAATAATTCGTTGTTGTGTTTACAAGAGACCAGAAGCATGTAATTAACCAGAGACAATATAGATGTTTTTTTTTTATAACTGATGCTTCATACGTATTATTTGATTATGCACTGATAACATTAGTGGTCGCTGGACACAGGCAACGTCAAAACCAAGGGACCGACTTTTGTGGTCTCTGATCAGGGCAACACAGCTGAGAAAAGGGTCGATATACATATAAAAACGGAAGGGACTGGTTAAAAGCAGGTGTTTTGAACAGGTGGTTGATGTGCTGGTGGTCATTAGTATGGGTTTGACTTTACATTTAAACTGCTTAACTTACTGCTCAGAAACTGATCGACTGACCCCGGCCAGATCATAAATTTGGTTCTGTTCATCACAAACGTTTTGACTTTTCAATACCAGAATTTCTTTGAACAGTGGGTCCACAACCTGAGTTTTGTCTAAAGGTCATCAAATCAAGCCGTATAGTGCAACACACGCAGACGGAGACAGACAGAGACATTGGAAGATAGAGAAGAGAGAGAGAGAGAGAGAGAGAGAGAGAGAGAGAGAGAGAGAGAGAGAGAGAGAGAGAGAGAGAGAGAGAGAGAGAGAGAGAGAGAGAGAGAGAGAGAGAGAGAGAGAGAGAGAGAGAGAGAGAGAGAGAGAGAGAGAGAGAGAGAGAGAGAGAGAGAGAGAGAGAGAGAGAGAGAGAGAGAGAGAGAGAGAGAGAGAGAGAGAGAGAGAGAGAGAGAGAGAGAGAGAGAGAGAGAGAGAGAGAGAGAGAGAGAGAGAGAGAGAGAGAGAGAGAGAGAGAGAGAGAGAGAGAGAGAGAGAGATTTAGGAGATATTTCAAAAAATTAAAATAAGAAAACTAACAAGCTGAGGAAATGTAAAAGCGGTAATTGTGGTAACCTGAAGGAGATAGCGCTGGCAGGGAAGCAATACTCCCCCAAAATCAAATGACATGAAAAACGTGAAAGGATATTGTGCAAAATAGGATGTACGGCACTGAGCGCTCACGGTGTGCAACATGTGCAGATTGCTAAGACTACTTTATACAAACATTATGATGGCAAAATGAGTGACTTGGTGCTACGATTGTGTGTGTATCTGGACTCCAAAGTAGTACCGTGGAGCAGCAGTGCAAACCCAGACTGATCATCACTTGGATCAGGACACAAGACGCCACGTGATGTTTGATTTTCACCTGCAAGGAGACAGCACAGCAATGCAAGGCTTCGCATCATGACAGCAGTGAACTCACATTCTCCCTGTGATTCCATTACGTGAGGAAAATTTAAAGGGTCATTGGGAGTGAATCTTGGAGTAAATTGTATTTTACGTACAAACAGAAAAGACATTTCTGATTGAAACTATAGTTGGATTGCCCTATTTCAGGTTCCCGTATGAGCACGTTCGTGATGCTGGGATCCCAGGTTCAAATCCCTTGTACTGTGTTTATTTGTCGTTTGTCTACTTTTGTTTTTGCAACTCGGGTGAAAGCACACTGATGTCTCCTAACATCCTTGTCCTGTATGTAGCAATTTGATCACATGCTCCACCATGATCCTTTCGGTTGCTAAAAACAAAGTAGATGGTTGACGTCGATTGCGGTTCTGGTTCTGGTGGCTTCTTTGTGAGTGCAGACGGATTTCCCAGCTATGTGAAGCGAAGAATGCTGGCCCAGGTCTGTCCCATCTAACTGTTGATGTTTATGCCCTCTGTTGGTGTTTGTATTTTTACGTGCACGGAGAAGTGCGGGGGTACATGCGAATGAGTTTGTCCTGTCGGTTTCACCTTGATGGGTCGGGGCTTTGTGGCGATGCAAGAGGCCACATATCAATCAAATGAAGCCGTGTGGAGTCCCTAAGCATGTGTTTACCGATGTACTCCCACTCCTTTATATGATCACAACCCCCTCCGCACCACCAATTCAAGATTCGCTCTCAAAGCCCACCATTCCGTTTGAACATGCTTCGGTTAGCACAGAATTGGCGGGGAATACTTTCGTATGGCGCATACACATACCGTGGTGACAGTGTTAGACTCCTCACCATGAACCAATATAAAAAGGGAAGCTATGGTGTGGAGATGGAAGAGAGAGTAGAGGATATCTGTAAGAAGAGAAGAGAAGAAGTTGGAATGCAGTTGTGGAGAAATGCACAGTATAAAGAGAAACCACACCCATAGTTCAAAGAATACACGAGACCGAAGAGCGTCTGCCACATTACCACTGAGCATGGGGTCAGCAACTTTCCCACACTAGATCAATGATGAACGCTCCTTTGTCTCGTGTCCATGTTTGATCACAGCACCTGTGCCTGCCCACTAGCATGAGCTGAGGCTCAGTTTTTCCCGTTAACTCCTGTTATTTTCTCCTGTTCCAGCTTGAGATTGATTAGTTCAATTGCAGCCATCTTTCCCTACCTACCCCTTTCAAGTTGTGGGCCTGTGGCAGTGGATACAAGTTACGATAAGATGTTCTGTTCTGTTTGTCAGGGCTAGGTCATGCCTCTTGCCTTCGTCATGGATTATAGTGTTTGTCCAGTAATTTATCGATTCTTGCTGTGCTTGATTGTACTGTCAGCGCACTTCCGATCACGTATCACATTTGTTGTCCAGGCCACAAAAAACACACTGCTGGTCTGTAAATGTCGTTGCAGACCAATTAATACAAAGACTTCAAAGAAAGATTAGGGATGGCAGGATGGCCTAGAGGTGTGCACACTCTCACCTCAAAGCCATCTAGCCTGGGTTTGAATCCTCGCTCCAGCTATAAACGGTCATAATGGTGTCTCGCAGGCAGGACAAGGAATCAATTAGTGTGCTGTCCCCCGGATGAACGTTAAACTGGGCGTCCTGTCTGCCGGCACAGGTTGGTGAACGTGAAAGATCCCAGTCGTCACAAAGAGTAGGTGAGCTATCGCTGGTGCCATGAACAAATTCCAAATTACTGCTCTCGCCTCCAGGGGGTACTGCATCAGCAGCAGCACCATGCTCCCAGCAATGATGCAACCAGCATCCACATGCTGCATACAAAATGAATGAACGAATAACAAAAGAATGATGAGAAAGAATCAGTTTCATACTGATATACACTTTCTCACATTGAGGAGTTAACAGACATTCCTGGAGATCCATACAGTATTGGCCACAAGCTATACATAAATTTCGGGCCAGAATTAAGATAGTGGGAAAGTAGGCTTGTTCCACAGCACCAAGGCCTTACACCACTCCATCACAGTGACATCTGAAGAAAGAGTTGTAACAAACAGGTGATGGACTGCAGCATATAATCTCAAATCTCAATCCGTATTAGTTAGGATGTGTTACGATAACGTTTCCCACACCGACTCCATTTGAGTTACCAAAGAGCCTGGTAAGCTGTCAAACACTAATTTGTGCCAAATAACAATGCTTGTGGCAAAACATGGTTTTGGCCAAGAGCAGTTTTCACCGAGAAATGTTACGGATCATCTCATTGGGCAATGTCCAACATCAACTCGATGACACTACATGCAATCTGGCCAAGAAGTCTCCAGAAACGAACGGAAACCCACGCCACCACGAGAAACAGCTCTTATTGTATTTCCAAAACCGTCTTAACGAGTTATTAGCATTCATCGCCGAGCACCGTTGGCAGAACAAGAGCCGAACCGAGAAATCTATGCACCGCGATGCAACTGAGCCCATCGGATAGAAAATGTCAAGGGCGTTTTTGCGCGATATAATTTTATCTTTACACAGCGTTGCATATAATCAAGGCAGTCCATCTTAATCAAACCTAATTCAGCAATTATTATTCTGCATGATGGCTGCCCCCACTCAATTATGGCCAAGAAAATGTGGGAAAAGGATGGGATTCGAAAGGAGAGCGATTGCGATGAAGGAAGATGAGGTATAAATTTGTCGGCAAAATGGGGTTCCAGTTCCATGAACCCGACAATGTGACATCTGCAAGAGCCGGGTCCGTGGGGTTAGTGAAGTGCAGCATCAGTTGACTTGGACGGCCAGGCTGGGCAATCACCGACACCGTCTCCGCCAGCTCTGGCGGGAGGCCCACCCCAGACAGAAGGAACACACGCTGACTGGTCTGTTGACGAAATGCACAGAGTGTTAGTCATTTTTACACCCCACCTTCATCCATTAATGCAGTCTGATTTGTGCTGAAGGGTGAAAATCTGCTGTCCATGAAGGCATAAACTCCACTTTACCATACACCATATGAGGCACAATTGCAATTGCAAACATTCAAACTCAATGCACAAGGCTGTGCGGGGTGATGACATTAATTATGATGTCGTATGAAAGAGATGAAATGAATGAAAGAGACATTGTTTAATCGATTTCTCTTGAAGACCTTCATGCACATGTCGTGGTCAGAGACACGTATTATCCAGGCAATTGTCACTTTCATACAACAAATACCACTCTGTAATGAATCAAATTATATGGGAAAATAAATATAATTACAATGTAGAGCTGCAACCCTTTTGAAGGTCCAAATCCTCAGAAGATGGAATAAATCAAATTTCATGGTTATGCATATTCAAACTCATGTTGTGGACAAAAGTCTCACAGTATTACATATATATATATATATATATATATATATATATATATATATATATATATATATATATATATATATATATATATATATTTGGATTGGCAGGCTGCCTGTGCAGGTCCAAATATTCTATTATCCCATTGGGTCAAGTCTCGCAGAAGAGGATATAATCATCCACATCGTTTCAAACTCGTCATGGTCCGTTCCTGCATCAATTTTACACACTTAAGAGATTTCCTGCATAAAATCTGGAAAAAAGAAACTGCAACTTCAAGTTACCCAAAATGCAAACTTTGATGTTGTGATAGAGCTGCAATGAGATGTGATCGCAGTCGTCATATTAAACCCATTCCTGTTCCACTTCCTCACTTGTGAAACTCTCACTTGAAAGGAAGCAATTCTGACCTGCAAGTTAAACCTAAATTGCACTGCAGCTCCATATGATGATCGTGGTATCACACCAAGTGTTGCCATGGCTTCCACCAAGGCCACTAAATGCCTGGCTTGCCTATTGGCAGGGTGGTGTAACCTGGAAATTCCATTCACTTGAAGTCCCCCCTTTCACTTTAACAACACAGAAACCACAATTTAGCAAACAGCAAGAAGGCCTGCAAGAATAGAGATAAAAGGTAGACCTGAATAAGCAGTATGACTATAGTGGTGATTGTTTAGGCATTGTTTCACCATTGCATGACAGATACCAGACACGTTCTGGCACCAGTGTTTCCAATGCTGTGACGATCTTAGTTTTCGAGGGTGTCCGATTGGCTGAAGGCCAACTCATACACTGTAAGACACCCGCTATCGTGAAATTTTGTCACCAGCATGAAAGAAGTTCAACAGGGCAAAATAATGGCGGTACGAAAGGAAACCATGCGGGTGTACCTGTGATGAGATGAGCACTACGGTGCTGTGATGTCCGGTGCTTCCCAGTGCTGTGGGTGTGAACCATACAAGCAGATCTAAGTGAGAGTTCGGTGAGACCATCATCTGCTTCGGCACAAAGCATCACGCAGAAAGCAGAGTAAATAAAGTCAGGTGGTTATACAATCAATCCACAAGTGAAGGCCAGCCATACCGAATGGCATAAAGATCAGAACACAATAATTTGGAAACTGACCATATTGAAAGGTGAATGATGCAGATTGAAGTTTTTGGAGTTGCTGACAGTGGCTTTCAGCTCCAGGACCTTCGGTGTTGGGTTCTGGAATGGAAGGATCAAACGGGTGTACCTGGTGTATAAAGGACACACATAACTTGGAAGACCATGCAACTTCGGTAAAGAATCAGGTACACGGATCAATGACAACTGCATTGAAAAAACAAAAACAAAACAGAAGAACAAAAACATATTTCAGATTAAATCAATAATTAAAATTCTCTTGTGTAATGCAGACCACCTTTCCGAAAAGAAGAAAGTTTCTGCAGCCACTTAAACACAACCACATTATGTGGTTGCTTTTTGTGGTTGTATGTGGCCCCTCGGCATTTACAAGCATGGCATTACAGGTGTAATACACATATACATTCTGATTATCATGCATCATACTCTGGTACAGAGCGTCAGTGCTGCCTAAAGCAGTTTCTTTGCAAAGGTTATATAATACTGGGTGGTTTGAGATTGCCAAACCAGTAGTAGCTGGTGCAGGAATTTGGCCATAGTGCCAGCAATAGCTTGCCTACGCTTTGCAAAGGACACCGTGGGATCTTTATCATCCACAAACTGATGCTGGCAGATGGAATGCCTAGTTTAATGTGCATCCAAGGGATGGTACACATATTGATGAATCACCATAACTGTGAAACGCTGAGATAAACACTGAGACAGTTTATATCTGGGCTGGGATTCAAACCCAGGCTAGATAGCTGAGAGTCGAGTGTGCGTTCCTCTACCTCGAGGCCAGTGGTTCTTAACTTGGGGTGCACGCATCCCTTGGTGGTGTAAAACGTCATTTCTGGGGCTGTGAAACATATCGGCTGGTTCAATAACCAAGACACTAAAGGAGTGCTAAGAATCCAATTCTTCCTCTGTAATTCTAAGACCTGAACTGTCATTGACTTTTGAAAAGGAGTGCGAAAAATATTCTGAGAACTTATGGGGGTGCGGGTACCAAAAAAAAAACACTGCTCTCGGCCATCCTGCCAAATATATATATATATATATATATATATATATATATATATATATATATATATATATATATATATATATATATATATATATATATATATATATATATATATATATATATATATATATATATATATATTGTTATGGCCACGGGTACTGAGTGTATTATGAGGGCTTTAATCCCCGTTCATCCTCGGAAGAGCCGGACCTGGGGCCACCGCTCACGATTAACTTTGTGGTACGATGGGTTGCTTTCGAACTACGAACACCAATCAGTAAACTACGAGTTACAGTGTCCACCGTCTAATTTTTCCATTTAACTAGAGGTCACGTTGTTTTCTGAACGGAGAGCACGCACTCGGCAAAGCACCAATCTTATCTTGATTAGATCTTAATTTGGGCGGCCGAGCGTTTAATCACTGGTGCGTGCCGACTATTACAGGTCAATTTGTGTGGTAATTACCTCCCAGTCTATCTAGTTTCAGACAATGCTGGATTAATGGAAGGAAAGGACAAGCAGGGACAGGTTGGAACATCAACAAAGCCATTTATTAATAAGAAAATAAATAAATAAAAATAAATGAACAGAATCATAAGCAAATAAATATAATCAAAGAGCAGAGGCTTATCTCTATGCCTGACTTAACAATTAAACACGAGACACGAGACAAGAAATTCAGTCTCGCTCACCAAATAAAAGTCATCATACGTCAAATAAAAACGTCCAGAAATGTGTGAGCGTGCCCTGTCCGTTGCCAGCGCCCAGCCGTGCACCCACTTGCGAACAGGCGTGAAGGCCAATCAACGTCACGTCGTCACCCCCAGGAACCAGGGACGCCAATAATCAGGTACGCCAAGAGCAGGTCTCGAGCAGAACAAGCATTAACGGTCCAAGTGTCACCCACCGCCAGGAGCCACCAGGAGCCCCAACCGACGGACAGCTGTTAGGAGCTGTGAGACACTGTGAAGTGCTGAGGCGCTGTGAGGAGCTGTGAGGAGCTGAGGTGCTGCGAGAAGCTGTGAGGTGCTGTGAGGCACTGTGAGAAGCTATAAGGTGCTGAGGCACTGTGAGGAACTGTAAGGTGCTTAGTTGCTGAGAGGCACTGTGAGCACTGTGATAAGCTGTAAGGCACTGAGGCTGTCACCCACTGACTGGTGCCAACTGACTGACTGAAATACTCTCAAAGCTGTCGGAACCGCAACCAACTATCGCCAACTGACTGGTGGTCGACTGACTGTAAAAGCCGTCTGAGTGACAGAGACTCACTGACGCCAACTGACTGGTAAAGCCGTCTGACTAACGCTGACTCACTGACGCCAACTGACTGGTTGTCGACTGACCGGTAAAGCCGTCCAACTGACGCCGACTCAATGACGTCAAATGACTCTCAAAGCCGTCACCACCTGACTGGTCGTCGACTGACTGGAAAACTGTCTGATTGACGCCGACTCACTGTCGGCTGACTGGAAAAGCCGCCTGACTGATGCCAACTGATTGGAAAAGCCGTCGGAACCACAACCATCTATCGCCAACTGACTGGTCGTTGACTGAATGTCCCAACTGTCTGACTGATGCCGACTCACTGACGCCAACTGACTGGTTGTCGACTGACCGGTAAAGCCATATGACTGGAAATGGCAATACGACCGTCTGACTGGAACCAATGAGCAACCGTCTCCCAAAGCTGCCAGAACCGCAACCAGCCACCGCCAACCAACGCTTAAAGCCATCAGAATCGCACCCAGCTATCGTCAATTGACTGATGCCAACTCACTGACTGGTTGTCGACTGACCGATAAAGCCGTCTGATGCCGACTCACTGATGCAAACTGACTGGTTTTCGACTGACCGGTCTAGAACTGACCGGACCTCTCATCCTCTTTTAAAGGCGGCCCATCTGGGCGGGTGCAGACTCCAGCCAAATGCACTCCACCCCATTTGCAATTCGTTGCCCGTGACAACCCGCCCGTCCCGTGTCCATTCCTGGCATATGACGCTATGCCTGTGGTGCTGGCCAAACGGCAGAAAGCAGCCATTTGTCAGAATTACCGGGCAAAAAGCGCTCATAAAACATCAACAATTATCACCTCAATGTTCAGCCCGATATGAAAAATAGCCAGTTAGCGTCCATAAAGCTGCTGAACAGGGTGTCAAACGTCGATAGAAAAAGGTGGGTATCGAGCCTCCGTTGGGCTACCAGCGATCTCACATGCATGAATGTGTCTGTCGTAAAGAGAAAAAGGAGCTTTCCATAAGAGAGGGAATCTATTCTTTACCCTTCTCAATGCATCACATTTAGAATCCCACCAGACATGGGGATAGAATCTCTATACATATATATATATATATATATATATATATTTATATATATATATATATATATATATATATATATATATAATTCCAGCAATCTGTGTGTGTGTGTGTGTGTGTGTGTGTGTGTGTGTGTGTGTGTGTGTGTGTGTGTGTGTGTGTGTGTCTGTCTGCGACCGCCGTTTCTGGACGACCGCCAGTCCGATCTGATTGACATTTGCCAGGAATATTGCCGGGGCCCCGCAGATGTGCCTTTTCAAGGTTTGATATCAATCGGACAAGCGGTTCCCAAGTTACGGCCATTTTACTGCTTTTTCAGTGTTGAAAAGGTGTATATATGGCAGCTGAAGGTGTCGTTCCACCTTCTCACCTTATCATGCCAATTTTTTCCCAAATTATTAATAACCGGACGATCACCGGTCCGATCGGATTGAAACTTGCCAGGAATATTGCCGGGGACCCGCTGATGTGCCTTTTCAAGGTTTGATATCAATCGGACAAGCGGTTCCCAAGTTACGGCCATTTATCTGTCGACCAATGACAAGACACGGTGCTATGACGTCACGAATGACGTCACAATTAATGTTTATTTATTTATTTATTATTTATTATTTATTTTGCACGATTGACGGTCCGATCTGATTGAAACTTGCCAGGAATATTGCTGGGGACCCGCGGATGTGCCTTTTCGAGGTTTGATATTAATCGGACGAGCAGTTCCCAAGTTACGGCGATTTTTCTGTCGACCAATATCTGCGAGAGAGGGGGACGGGAGAGGAGGGATGAGAGTGGGGGCGAGAGAGGAGGGGGGAGAGAGGAGGGGCGAGACTAGGGGGTGATAGAGGGGGGCAAGAGAGGGGGAGAGAGAGGGGGCGAGAGAGAAGGGCGAGAGAGGAGGGGGGAGAGAGGAGGGGCGAGACTAGGGGTGAGATAGGGGGAGAGAGAGGGGAGAGAGAGGAGGGGCAAGAGAGGGGGGAAAGAGAGGGGGAGAGAGAGGGGGAGAGAGAGAGGGGGCGGGAGAGGGGGGATGAGAGTGGGGGCGAGAGAGGAGGGGGGAGAGAGGAAGGGTGAGACTAGGGGGGGATAGAGGGGGAGCAAGAGAGGGGGCGAGAGAGGAGGTGGGAGAGAGGAGGGGCAAGACTAGGGGTGAGACTAGGGGTGAGAGAGGGGGGAGAGAGAGGGGGAATAGAGGAGAGGTGAGACTAGGGGTGAGAGAGGGGGAGAGAGGGGGGAGAGAGAGGAGGCAAGAGAGGGGGAGAGAGGGGGAGAAAGAGGGGGCAAGAGAGGAGGCGAGAGAGGGGAGGGAGAGAGGGAGGAAAGAGGGGGTGAGAGAGAGGGGGCATCACAATTCAAGAGAGGGGGAGAGAGAGGGGTTGAGAGTGGGGGCGAGAGAGGAGGGGCGAGAGAGAGGGGGCGTCACAATTCTTCTTCATTTGATATGATGTCACAATTGACGCTGGGGACCTGAATACGTTTCCCAGGTGTTTCCCAAGTTATGGCCATTTATGATACAGTTGGTCCGATCTAATTGAAATAATGCCCCAATCCAGTCATCGTTTACGAACATACGGGCCCCGCCCCTACGGGCCCATACTAGTACATATAAATAGATACAGAGATATAGAAATATATATATATATATATATATATATATATATATATATATATATATATATATATATATATATATACTGGGCGTAGTGGCGTGCGCCTGTAATCCGGCGACTCGGAGGCTTGGGTTGGAGGATCGCTTGAGGACGGGGGAAGAGAGAAAGAGAGAGAAAGAGAGAGAAAGAGAGAGAAAGAGAGAGAAAGAGAGAGAGAAAAAGAGAGAGAAAGAGAGAGAAAGAGAGAGAAAGAGAGAGAAAGAGAGAGAAAGAGAGAGAAAGAGAGAGAAAGAGAGAGAAAGAGAGAGAGAGAGAGAGAGAGAGAGAGAAAGAGAGAGAAAGAGAGAGAAAGAGAGAAAAAGAGAGAAAAAGAGAGAGAGAGAGAAAGAGAGAAAGAAAGAAAGAGAGAAAGAGAGAGAGAAAGAGAAATAGAAAGAGAGAAAGAGAGAAAGAGAGAAAGAGAGAAAGAGAGAAAGAGAGAAAGAGAGAGAGAGAGAGAGAGAGAGAGAGAGAGAGAGAGAGAGAGAGAGAGAGAGAGAGAGAGAGAGAGAGAGAGAGAGAGAGAGAGAGAGAGAGAGAGAGAGAGAGAGAGAGAACGTCAATTGACTGATGCCAACTCACTGACTGGTTGTCGACTGACCGGTAAAGCCGTCTGATGCGACTCCCTGAAGCCAACTGACTGGTTTTCGATATATAGAAATATAGCCTGGTGTTGGCGTTAGGGTAGTGGCTTGGAATCCAAAAGGTCCTGAGTTCAAGCCCCGTTGGCCACTTGAATTAATACACACCAGGGGGTTGACTCAGCCTGTCTTCCTTCTGAGGTCGGCGACGTGAGTACCAGTGTACTGGGCCCGGTGTATGCCCCGGTTAGAATAGGTGTACCACATCCCTGTGTCGTAAGAGGCGACCAGGGTTGCGTCAGGAAGGGCATCCGGCGTAAAAACCTATGCCAAATCATTATGCAGACCATAACAGGAGCAGCCGAAAGAAGAAGAAGAAGAAGAGATAGAGATATTCTGTTTGTCTGTTGAGCCAACTCGGTCACCCTTTATTTCCATATTGCATTGGTGTTATGGTGGACTCTCTGCTGACTGATGAGTCTGATCTGTACTTGTAGGTATCAACCAAAAGTGTTGCTCTGGATGCTGGTTCGATCTGTTGGTTGACTTTGTTGGAGTCTGCGTTGTGTTCGCTTATTAACAACATGCTGGATGTGACGCAACTCAAAGTTCTCTGCACCTTTATGTGTGGCTATGAGCCACATTGGTCTGTCTGGAGATGCATTTTCCCACGTGTCCACGCTAATAGAGCACATTTCTTCAGAATTGCCTTAAAGGGTAACCCAAAGGCAGTCTTTTTTTTTTCTAACCTGAGAACAATTGAAAATCATTGACGGTCTAATTTAAAAGAAAAATATTTTTGGATTTTTTTTTTTTGCCAATCACATTGTCCCAGGCAAAAATGCTACAGTTATAACTATAGTTTATGAGAGTTGTACTCTCATATACTATAGTTGATAACAGGTCCTACTACAGTCGTCTGCAGGTAATTACAACAGGAATGGAATGCTATTTTTGCCTGGGGTCGATAAATGCCCGAAAGTGTCGATTTTCTATTTCGCCAGTGACGTCACACATTGAACCCACTTTGATCCAAACGGTGGCTTTACATAGATAAACAGTGCATGTCGAGCTTGGATTCTGATACTGATTCCACTGTCATTAGTAACTGAAGATTCTCAGTATGTTGAAACTGATCAGTGGGATTTTGAAGAAACGGTTGGAGACAAAATTAGTGATGGAAACGATTTGGGGGGAATTGTGGAGCCGAATCATTTCAAGCATTGTGCGAACGATTCAGAGGAAAAAGGTGGAAGTGAAGATGGAAGTGCTAATTCGAATAAGATCAAAACGTCAGCTGCATGTTAACTTCAGCTTAGTAGGTTTTGCTTTTCGTTCAATTGGTGGTCTATAAGGGAGGGATTTTGTATCAATTGATAAATCATCAGTTTATATATTACTCAAGCAGAAATACCCATCATCGCCCAGCACACTCAGATACCATGGGAAAAACGGGTGATGAATGCTTTGTCCCACCATCATAAGCTCAACAGGACTCTTGTATGTTACGGGATCGTCCCATTTCATACTTTCCCCAGACGCCATTTGTGTCCGTGCCGTGTCCCACTATCATGTCCGTGAGATGTCGATGTCCCACCACAGTGGAGGGGGAAGTGGTACTATGGTGCGGAGGGATGTGGGGTTGTGGTGGGTATTGTTGGGATGATGACTGAGGGGGGATTTTGAGGGGGTGGTTGAGAGGAGACCCTGAAAGTTAACGTCCTCGGTCAAATCCTCTCGGAGGAAGAGATGATGATTCATGCATACATACTTTCTCTCCACGATAAATAGATGGTGCTTCATTTCATTTATAGAAGGTTATGTTGACAATAGGTAATTTATATTTTCAGGTACTCTTGTGGTAACTGCCGGGCATCGACATCAGGTGTTTGATTCACCACTCAAATGGTCCATATGCAGTGGCTCGGTAGAGATGATGTTGCAGTTTCAAGTGATGGCTGTTTCTTCTGCTTAATCATGGGAATGGCATCCTCTCTCAATCGTGGCAGATAACCACAACATCTAGCCCTCTCTGTGGTTTCATAACAGTGCTCTGTAAAATGTTCCGAGCACAAACGCAACCATTTTGCAGGCCTGGTCCACACTCAGGTATTTTGGACAAACCTCATCCAATTTCTGGCAACCTTAGGGTCTTTCGGCCATTGGTGTAGCATGAAACCATCTCGGTTTGTATTACCATACAAGCACAAAGCACGCATGGACTCGATATACTTGTGGAAAATCGAAAATTATTCACCGTTTGAGTTAAATCGTACCGCGAAGTCACCCAGAGACAGTGCAAATCTGGCGGTCTACTTCCAGGTGTGATGTCACGGCTAATCTGAAGAAGAAGAAGAAGAAGAAGAAGAAGAAGAAGAAGAAGAAGATTTCGACCGTTAATCGCAAATTGACCTACTTTATAATTGGGAAATCCGAAAAAGACATCATATCTATCTTATAGGGTATTAAGAGATAGATTAGGGTCAAGGTGGTCTGAGTGTTTGGTTTTCACTTGAAGACAGTCAGCAAATTGCTTCTTTTGACATCCCTGATGGCATCTTCCTTGCTTCAGATCAGAGTAGAAAAGCTTCTTTGGGATCCTTTCATCAGGTATTCTCGCTAACTAGCCAGTCCAACATAGGTGTACTTTGATAATCATAGCCTCGATGCTTGGCATGCCAGCTCTATTTAGCATTTCTGTGGCTGGAACCTTATCCTGCCAGCGAATCCTTTGGATCTTTAGAAGGCAAGCCAGATGGAAGTGGTTAAGCTTCTGAATATGACTGCTGTCAGTGGTCCATGATTCTGCTGCATACAATAGTGATGTCAAAACTGCAGCTTTGCACACCTTTAGCCTGTCTTGATGCCACCTCTTTTGCTCCATAAACTGTTGTGAAGACGACCAAAAACATCATTGGCTCGTCTTGAAGCCACTTCCTCATTAATAAGAGCATCTCTTGAAAGATAGGTGAATTTGGCCACTACAGTCAGAAGATGATCATAAATAGTGATAGCAGGTGTTGTATACGGTTTGCCAGGTGCTGGTTGATACATCACTTCAATCTTCTTTAGGCTGATGGCAAGGCCAAACTTCTTGCATGTACTTCAGAAGAGGTTGGTGATGTGCTGCATTTCCTGATGTGTGTGAGTTGCTAAGGTACAGTCATCGGCAAAGAGAAGCTCACATATGACACCTTAGTCTTGGCACTTAGTCAACGGAGGTTGAACAGGTTACCAGTTGTACGAAAGCATATGTTGACTCCTTTATCACAGTCCATGAAAGCATATGTTCACATGGCAGAAAACAGAATACTAAAGAGGGAGAATGCTAGGACACAGCTTTGTTTCACCCCATTGGAGACTGAGAACAGGTCAAAGTATTCATTATCACTCTCACCACCATGCCATCATGAAACTGGCAAACCATGTGGATGAACTTAAGAGGACAGCCTACAGTGCCCAGAAGCTTCCAAAGTTCTTCTCTGCTTACTGTGTCGAATGCTAATTTGGTTTGGTCAACAAACACCCTGTTCTGTTCTTTGCTCTTTGCTTGTAACTGCTTGACAGAGAACATCATATCAGTTGTCCCACAACAACTTCTAAATCCACATTGACTGTCAGAAACAAAAGCCTCAAGGACGTACTGAATGAAGCGATCCAGAGATATTCTGACCAGGATCTTTTAGAGGCCACAACAAATGAGACACCCCTGTGGTTGTCACATACAGACTTGGAACCTTTCCGTTTGAATAGGTGGATGATGAATGCATCTTTGAGGTCTTGTAGGATCGCACATAGATGCCACATCTCTAAAAAGCTGTTATCACAATTGCCAAGTATGCAGCCTTATAAATCTTGGCAGGGGTGGCATCAGATCCAGCGTCTTTTCCACTGGAGAGAACCTTTGAGCAGTGTTGGTTCTTAAGCAAGTACCTGTTTGATTGGCAGTTGACTTAGTTGTTCCAGTCCATCCTCATCTATGCTGGATTCAGGATAAGCAAGTTGCTAAAGTGCTGTGCCCAGCAATTTAGTATTCGTGCTTGTCAGTCAGGTGAGTTTCACCATCTACACTTTTGAGGAGCTATGAACCATTTGGTTGAAGACCATACACAATCTTCACTGTGCTGCAGAATTTCTTCATTTCCTTTTTGTCAGCATAGCTTTATTACTCCACCTTTGTGTTTCACATAATCCTCAGTGTGTGTTGGGGCTCGGTGTGCTTGGTAGTGAATGCAGCATTTTTTATGCAGATGATGGATCATTTAGGTGAGCTGGGAAAAGGGTGTTTCTGTCATAAAAAGCTGTTTTATCGCCTCAATGAATA
Organism: Eptatretus burgeri; assembly: GCF_056783735.1. NCBI lineage: Eukaryota > Metazoa > Chordata > Myxini > Myxiniformes > Myxinidae > Eptatretus > Eptatretus burgeri. Next base: position 18,082,877 of record NC_140976.1, on the reverse strand, counting down.
AACAAGCAGTCATAGACTGGTACTTACGAAATCGTCAACTTGACCTCTGACCTTGTCTAATAAAAGCTGTCTCTTGAGAAGGTAGCGACGCAAACCAGAAGTTTCTACGATGATTCTGCACCAAACAATCAAAAATCGAATGTTTTGGATGTTTGACCTCACTGTGACCTTGACCTTTGACCGATTTTGACCAAAATATAATCAGCGCTAGCCACCACCCTCCTGAATCACGTGGTGTAATTTGACATTGGAAGCTTCTTCCGTTCTCGAGTTATCATTTTTTGGATGTTTGACCTCATTGTGACCTTGACCTTTGACCGATTTTGACCAAAATCTAATCAGCACTAGCCATCAGCCTCCTGAATCATGTGGTGTAATTTGACATTGGTAGCTTCTTCCGTTCTCGAGTGATCGTGCCAACAAACAAACACACAAACACACAAACAAACAAACAAACAAACAAACAAAAACGGAAAGCATCAATATACTTACGAAATCTTTAGATTTCGTAAGTAATATATATATATTGGACACACACACACACATATATATTATTGCGAATTCGCGCCCGCCGGCATGCGAACAGCCGCGTAACTGGAATCGCGGCACGTCGCCCACTGGATGGACAATTCTGTCGTGACCCTCTCGGAACAACGCCGGAGCTAGTCACGGGTGGGGGTTTAACCTCACCACGATCGTGCCAATTGCCCACCCGCGCAGGATAGGGTTGCTCGCCAAATTCGATCTACCTAAGTACCTGCGCAAATGGTCGACCGGGCGATCGGACCACACCACAGGCCGACTCCGGAAACGAACCGCTTAAGCGGTCCATTCCGTGCTGCAGTGATAACCGAGCGGTGTTATCGTCGGCCTTGACGGTTCCGATTAATTACTGGGATGTTGCACCCACTACGAACCCCTTACGTGATGCACGATGGAGGATCAATAAAAAGGAAAAGAGACGAAGCAGAGCGGGAACAGTTCAACAAGCAAGCATTTTATTCACACGCACACACAGACAAACACGGAAGGCACGTATTTACAGCCATACAATTATGCACAAAAAGCAAATGTAACAAAAGAAACGATGCAGAGCTACAACCGAATACGCGTACACACGGCAACACTTAAAACAATACTACTTGAGCCAGATTGGCGCCACCCACAGACATTTACACAAAAACCCCAAAGGAAAGAAAGAAAGAAGTCGCGACTTCCCTTCTATGGCTGGTGAGTCCTTCTCCCACGACCGCCAGCATGGTCGCGCCTGGCCCCGACCTCTCTCGCGGCCGGCGAACCCTCTCCGGCACTCGCCATCCGGATGCGCAGGTCCACCTCACCACCGGCGCTCCCGCGTCTCCCATGCGTACCCTCGTGACAGGGCCGCTCGCCAAGGCGCGGGCGAGGGACCTCTTCCCGAAGACCAACTCTCGACAAAAACCAACTGAAGACCAACGAGACCACCAGCCAAGATGAAGAGGAAGAGGCGGAAGAGGAAGCACTAGCGCGCCCGCCCGTGTCCGTCTTTTATAGCGCCGGGCTCCACCCTTTGCCCCGCCCTGTTCTCGGCTCCACCTTCCTTCGAGAGGGTCCCCGAAAAGGGCGTTCCCTCATGCTTTCCCTCCACCCCGCCCCGTGCGGGGGCCGGGGGAGTCAGTTTTTGGCTCTGGGCCAGAGAATTATTCCCCCATAATGAGACCCCTCCTTCACATGACCTCTGACCTTTGACCTGCATCACCCTCCTCCACTCCAAAGCGCGGGGAAGTCAAACGGGAGAAACAGGCGGGGAAACCTGCGAATCCTTGCAGTTCCCTCCTTGGCGCCTTTGTTTGCCGTTCGGAAGTGGGTGTAGTGGCGAAGATGTAGTTGCGTAGATGGTGGAGGTGGCGTGGTTGCAGTGTGGTTGGCGCTGTGATGGGGATGGCATGGTTGTTGAGATGCTGTGTGTTTGAAATAAAAGATAGAACAGAAAAATGGCTAACTGGAGGATCACAGCCCGAATGGATCACATAAATTTCCTCAAAACAACAGGTTTGGGCGAACTACACATGTACCTATGAAGATATCTCACCTGAGGGTCCTTTATGGTGTAATGCGAATTTCCACAGCCATAACAATATATATATATATATATATATATATATATATATATATATATATATATATATATATATATATATATATTGTTACGTATGAGGAAGTATGAGGAAGTATGAGGAAGTCGGGAGTGGTGGAGAAGTATGTGAGGATCGTGAAGGATATTACGAGGACAGTGTGACAGCGGTGAGGTGTGCGGTAGGAATGACGGACCGGTTTAAGGTAAAAGTGGGATTGCACTAAGGATCGACTCTGAGCCCTTTCCTGTTTGCAATGGTGATGGACAGGTTGACGGACGAGATCAAATTGGAGTCCCCATGGACTATGATGTTCGCGGATGACATCATGATCTGTAGGGAGAGTAGGGAGCAGGCTGAGGTGAGCCTCAAGAGGTGGAGGTACGCACTGGAGAGAAGGGGAATGATAGTCAGTCGGGGTAAGACGGAGTACATGTGCGTAAATGAGAGGGAGGGTGGTGGTATGGTGCGGTTGCAAGGAGTTGAGGTGGGGAAGGGGGATGGGTTTAAATACTTGGGATCAACTGTCCAAAGTAACGGAGAGTGTGGGAGAGAAGTGAAAAAGAGAGTGCAGGCAGGATGGAGTGGGTGGAGAAGAGTTGCAGGAGTGATTTGTGACAGAAGAGTAGCTGCAAGAGTGAAGGGGAAAGAATATAAGACGGTAGTGAGACCCAGGGCCGGATTTATGTGTTGCGGGGCCCTGGGCCCTCAAAGTACACGGGGCCCTCTCAGGGCCGCAGCCATTTTTACTTCATATATGCTTATAAGAGTATTCATATATAAATGCACCAACCTAGGCTGGGCAAAAGAAAAAAAACCATGGTTTATGAGTAAAAACATGTATTTCAGAAACTACTAGTAACAAAAGTTTATATACAAGAAACACCACTATGGATGAAAACAACGGAACAGAGAAAACAATCGCAAAACCAAAATGTGATGTTATCCTCTCAAATCTCAATGTAGAAAGTTTTTTTTTTTGTCGTTTTTGCAGATATGATTGCATTATTGAACACTTTGTGGTAACAGCTACAATATATTTGCGAGATGTTAAAAACATACAGAATCTTTTATCTTCTTTTACGCCTGCGCAGTACAGAGCAAACATAGATTCAGGGCGGGCGTGTCATTTTGCAAAAATGAAATCGAGACGGCCATAGCCTGCTGGGATTGGGAAAACCCTCACTTTTTTTCGTGTGACCTATTTCTGTGGTAGACCTTAAGATTGCGCTCTTATGATCAGTAAAGGAAGTTCAAAGATGTAAAATAAATGACAAACATAACCAAACAGATGCCAAATTAACAGGGATATTGAGTATTTGTTTCATGATTCACTAACCATTTACACAAACGAACTAGATTTTTTTCACAAACAAACAAAAGGGGGAAAATAGCAGAATTTCTTGTAATCTCTGCGTTTGCGCGGGGCCCCTGGGAGGCGCGGGGCCCGGGCCGTGGCCCTGTGGGCCCTGCCCTAAATCCGGCCCTGGTGAGACCAGCTATGTTGTATGGTTTGGAGGCAGTGGCACTAACAAAAAGACAGGAAGCGGGGCTGGAGGTGGCAGAGTTAAAGATGCTGCGATTCTCGTTGGGAGTGACGAGGATGGATAGGATAAGAAATGAGTACATTAGAGGGACAGCGCAGGTAGGACGGTTTGGAGACAAAGTGAGAGAGGCGAGATTGAGATGGTTTGGACATGTGCACAGGAGGGAAGCGGAGTATATCGGGAGAAGGATGTTGAAGATGGAGCCGCCAGGCAGGAGGAGAAGAGGAAGGCCAAAGAAGAGGTTTATGGATACGGTGAGGGCGGACATGCGGGTGGTTGGAGTGTCAATGGAAGATGTGGAGGATAGAGCGAAATGGAGACGGTTGATCCGCTGTGGAGACCCCTAATGGGAGCAAGCCGAAAGAGGAAGAAGATATATATATATATATATATATATATATATATATATATATATATATATATATATATATATATATATATATATATATATATATATATATATATATATATATATATATATGGATTTCAGAATCGGGGCTGACGAATGCATACAAACATTTAGGTCCTCAAACAGTTATTTCCCAAAATTCTCTCGATCGAGTGCAGCCTATGGCTACTGGTTGCATCATTGGTTGGGACATGGCAATGCTGCTGATGCAGTGTCCCCCTTACCAGGACACTGGTACTCATTTTGCCAACCTCGGAAGGATGACAGGCAGAGTCAACCTCCTGGTGTATATTAATTCAGTGGCCAACGGGTCTTGAACTCAGGACCCTAGGATCCCAAGCCACCACCCTAACCACTAAGCCAACACCAGGCCTATTTCCCGAAATGTATGCCCAGGATAGACCTATCCCCGTGTCTGTGGGGATTCTAACTTTGATGCGTTGAGAAGGGTATGGAATAGATTCCCTTTCTTATGGGATGGCCTTTTTCTCTTTACGACAGATGCATTCATGCATGTGAGATAGCCATTAGCCCAACGGAGGCTTGTCAACCTCCTTTCCATCAGGACACATTGGCTTGGAGGTGGACAATTTATTTACACCTTGGACTTACAGGACATTTGATGAAGCACACCATGGGCTTTTCCTGAGCAGTTATTCTGACGGTCAAATATGGCTGTGGATCATTTACCTCATGCACCTATCTTTCATTGATGTTCGACATCCACCGCTTTCACCGACGTTGGTGTCCGCCTTTTTCCATCGACATTTGATGCCCCGTTTGGCAGCTCTGTGGATGCTGGCTAGCTCTTGTTCATGTTGGGCTGAACGGAGAGGTGATGGTTGTTGACGTTTTATGAGCGCTTTACGTTTTCACTTGATAATTCTGGCAAATGGCTGCTTTCTGCCATACGTCCAGTACCACAAACATGGCATCGTAAGCCAGGTCTGTGCTGATTTGGGGTTGCATCGCGCTCTGGTAAGGAAGGAATGATCACGAGATTGGAGGTTGGTCATGTGCGGCGATGTACCAATAGACAAGGTGGATTTGACTGAAGTCTGCTTGAGGCTCTGCCAAGACTGGCCGCCTATAAAAAGGACAGGAGGACCGTTTTTCTGACAGTTTGTGACAGTTGGTGACGGCTTTGTAGCCGTGCAGCTCTGATCACTGGTGACAGACTTACAGCACCTTACAACACCTCACAGGTCCTCACAGCAACCCACCGTACCAATAAGTTAATTGTGAGCGGTGGCCCCAGGTTCGGTTCTTCCGAGGAGATACAGGGATTAACTCACTCATAATACACTTGGTACCCATGGCCATAACAATATATATATATATATATATATATATATATATATATATATATATATATATATATATATATATATATATACACGTTTCAAAATTGCAAAATAAATGTTTGAAAGGTTGCAAAATGAATGTAATATGTTTCACCTGTTTGTAATCAGTGGTTTAACTTAAAAAAAATCTCCCCCACTGATCTAAGAAGTTTTAAGGTGCAACTCACTTGGTCAACCAACAAAGCAAACAAGAAGATCAAGGCATTTTCCAAAGAAGTCAGAAATAAAGTGATGGAGAAGCACCATTCAGGAGAGGGTTATAAGAAGATTTCAGTCACTCATTAGCCCTTTGCGCACGGTGAAATCCATCATTAAGAAGTCGAAAACATATCATATCACTCAGACTCTACCCAGATCAGGTTGCCCACCCAAACTCAGCAGCCGGGCAATCAGGAAACTGGTTTGGGATGTCACTGTAAATCCAACAATGACTTTGAAAGATCTGCAAGGCTCTATGTCCAAGATGGGGGTCAGTGTTCGTCAATCAACAATATCCCGTTTTCTTCACAAAGCTCACCTCTATTGACAGGTGGCAATAAAGAAGCCATTTCTGAAAAAGCTGCATTTAAAAGCTCATATAGATTTTGTGAAAAAGCATGTTAATGATGCTGCAAGCATGTGGATAAAAGATTTGTGGTGAGAGGAGACAAATATGGAACTTTTTTGTTTAAATTCAAAGCGTTAAGTCTGACACAAGCCGAACACTGCACATCACCCCGTCAACACCATCCCTACTGTCAAGCATGGTGGTGGCAGCATCATATTATGGGGCTGCATTTCATCATCGGGACTGGCAAGCTTGTCAGGAAAGAAGGGATAATGCATGGTGCAAAGTAGAGGAGAATCCTTGATGAAAACCTGCTCAAGTCAGCCATAAATCTCAATCTGGGTCAGAGATTCACATTTCAGCAGGCAGTGACACGAAGCACAAAGCTAAAGCCACACTGGAGTATCTGAATAAGAAGAAAATAAATGTTCTTGAGGGGCCCAGTCAAAGTCGTGACTTGAATCAAATTTAACATTGATGGTGAGACTTGAAGATTGCAGTCCATCGACGATCCCCATCAAACTTGGCAGAACTAGAGAAATTTTCATGTGAAGAATGGACAAAGATTTCCCCATCTCACTCTATGAAGTTGGTAGAGGCCTCTCCAAACAGATTCATAGCAGTCATTGCTTCAAAAAAGGCATCCATGAAGGACTGACCTCAGGTGTTGAATACATTTACATCCAGTGAATTTTAATTTATACATGTTTTTGCAGGTATTCCTGACATGTAACTTGCTTCAAGTTTAACAGTGTTTAGTTTGAGCAATTCAGTTATGAATAAAAAAGTTATTTTGTTAAAAGCGTTTCTCCATAATTCATAATTCATCTACATCTGGCATTATTGTTAGGGGTAAATACTTTTGCAGGCCACTGTATGTATACATACACGCATGCATGCACAATATGTGAAGAAGATTACAGCCTATTCTTATTGCAGTGCTGCATTTTTTTATGAAGCCAATTCAAAAAAACATAAGAAAATTACAATGCAGCCAGTGCTTAATTCTTTGAGGCTTGTCGGCCTTTTCTTTTTCACATTCTCATTATAATCTCACAGGTATTTATTTTGGCCCCGAGAGAGTGTGTGAACTGTGGCTCCACAAAATTAGTACAATGGATGTCATTCTTGGTGAAAAACAAACAAATTGAGTCCAAAATGTTGTTAGTGTTGCACGGAACAAAACATTCAAAATGTCTGAGCAAGATCAGAGGTTTGAGATTCTGTGTCAAATCTCTGCAAACAATTCAATGCCCTTTCTCTCCTCTTTCACAGGTTCTACTTTTGGGCTGTCAACAATTCAAAGTTATTCCTTACAAACTGCAGTACGTAAACCAACTTTAAGTTTGCTTCCTCTGATCTAAGGCAATTTGCCATAACAAGTTTTACAATTTTTTTCATTGCAAGGTAATCTCAACTTTGTCGACTTCTGTTCTGTTCCTTTTTGAGCATTGAAGGTTTCCCTGAACAATGACACATAACATTTCAACATTTGTCAAGCATTTGCAGTAAAGTTTACAATCCATTGTCAAATTTCCTCCATGTTCAAGAAAGCGGTTTTGCTCAATTTTTTTATCCACTTAATGAGCTCCGTATCTGTCTAATTTCGATCCGAAGAGCAACCAAAGCCAAGGCCAACGTGTGATAAATGAATGGCACATTAAGCTTCAAACTTACTTGCCAAGCGGGTAGTGTAGAGTCGGCAAGGTAACAGCATTGGAAACGCAACAGATCAAGGTCAGTCCAAACCAGAACTCTCCCCTAACATCTGACTCAAAAACGACACTGAGTAACGGGGATGCAATCACGTCAGAAGGGGCATTTGGCCATGCTTTTTATGGCCGTGTGCTGGTGCATATTCATGAAACATTCTTAGAAAGCATCATAAGAGAAAGAAAAATTATCAGAAAAGAAGAAAGAAAAACACCTTCGAAAGACATCCAAGAGTAAAAGGAGAAAATCACTTAAAAGCATAACCACCTGGCAAGGATCAAAAAACGCAAAGCCTTTCCATATAAATACGTTTTGCTCCAGAGATTATGGCATAGATAAAAATTATTCCCATAATGAGAATTATGTCAATGACTTGCAATTTAAAGTCATAAAGAATCCATGCAGCAATTTTAAAATGAAATCTGCAATGCAATCGCACTGGCGGAAAATTGAGTTGCCACAAGGGGCCCGACGTGCAATGCATTATACCTGCCAGCGCTCTCCCCTATGTGCGTCGGGTGAAACAGCAGGGTGTAGGGAAGGGTCTCACTGGGTCCAAGGATCATCTGCCTTTCACCACTCAATCCTTCACCTTCAGGAGACACTTGGAAAGTCAATGGAGTATCTGTGGGGTTTCTGATCTCAATTTTCAGCTCGACATAGCTCTGCAGGTTGGGCCATTTGCAAAAAGGAGTATGAAGGGTTATCATCAGCAATTGGGTTGAACCATCCAAAAGGCAGACACTTAAGAGGGAAGGAGAAAAAAATAGTGTAGAATTTCAATGTGCACTCAAAAAACTGACAAACTTACCTGGAAGAAGGTTTGGAATCTGAAGGAACGCCTGCAAGGTGGCGGTGAGCTCTGGATCTTCAGATTAAACCGTACCAGAAACACGTGGCTTGTCAATTCTGCTGGAGAGAAATAAACATTGGCCAAAATCAAGGCTGGAGTAAGTGTTCTACAACTGCTGTGTGTTGTGAACCATGGAAATTCAGACTTTTGAATACAGGCTCCACTATCCAGAAGGATTGCACTATTGCATTAACTCTAAAGCACCATGAGAGAAAGAGTCACTGGACCATGTTTTGTCTTGTCTCTGCGTCCAACTTTGCAGTGGTGAGATCAGCCAAGGATATGCAATGATATGACATGTGCATAACAAAGTGGTCGAGTGTAAATCAAAGCAAACCATCATTATTTTCACAAAGGATCCGAGAGCATTTATTTTAAAAATGAAAGCAAATGGTACAATAATTTGTACATTCAAAGAACAAGTGCGGAGGCAATTAGAATAGAATGCTGTAAAAGGTAGGCAGTACAAATCAGTAACGATCAAGTCTCAAATTTCGATGATAACCAGAATAATTGCAATGCAGCGAGAAAAAAAAACAACCAACATTATGATTGAATTTGTGTGCTCGAAATAAATGTACAATTAAAACGGAGAATGAACAGCATTTGCAAAATTTATGGGGAGAAAGCATGCAAAGTGTGCACCAAGAGTGAGAAAACCCCAAAGATAATAATGTGTTCTTTCAAAAAGTCAAATTTAGAAAAAAATGCTTTAAAAACACAAAGTGCAAGCTTTTTGTGGAGTACTCATTACAGAGTATCAATTCCTCCTTTTGTCCCACAGTGAAGAAATGCAAACAAGGGCAGAACCTTATGGCAATCAGCATGGGAATGAAAGCAAAAAGGCGACATTACCAGTTTAATTTTTTTGGTGGGAGGAATATAAAGGTTTTTTCTGTGGATTTTTGTTGTTTACAGACAATATACAGTGAATGGGAGGAAATTGTAAACTTTTTTTGTTTACGGATGATGTATAGTGAGTGGTCAGTGTAACGGTGCATATTTTAATTGTTGCATGTTTATACAGAGTCCGACCTCTGCATCAGGCACCCTGGTTATTACAAATATTCAACAATGAATATTGCTGGAAAAGATGGATTTAAAGAAAGATTGCTTTGTCCTGGCAAGATTAACACAGATCCAAGGCCCTATGTTCGAAAGCCATCGACATACAGATGAGATTGCCAAAATCAATCCAAAACATTCAATGAAAAAAACCTTTTTAAAATTTCTGGGTTTTTTTTTTCGTGGCTCTGGTAGTGAAAAATACTGCCCACGGCATCGCCGAGAAAAAGGGTGGAGACACTTAGCAAGATGAGGCTTGCTTGGCCCCGCTCCCTTAGAACAGTCAGGGTTAGAGGCTCAGAGAGACGGAATTTAGGTTTTCTGAAAACTGATTTTATGCTTCACAGCAGCGTTTTGTCCACCCAGTGAGGCATGCATTCTTCATCATCTATTAAAAGCGTGCAACATGACTTATACTGTGCTGTTTTTAATCGCCGAGTCAAAAAATAAACCCAGACCAGATACAGAATTTTTGTCTCTCGCAGATTATGACTATCTCGTGAGTAATATTGTTGTGGGCCGGGGTTCGGTGGCGATAAACGACCACAAGGTGGAGCAGTAGAGCTGTCTCCCACCGAACACCAGGAATTTAGGTCGTGGCCCTCGGACAACTCCGAAAAGTCACGGGTCCCTTAGCGGATCGTGGATGCCAATATTTCGTTTGCGTGGCATAGGATTAATTGTCTCGATCTCCAATATACCTAAATAACCATGCGGTCTAGCTACCGGGGAAACCACATCCTCGGCCGACTTTGCCCGAACCGAGTCGTTGTTCCCAACTCAGATCCGGTGTTACCGAGTGGAAGTTACCAAAGCTGCGCCGGACCAAATGAACGATTTATGGCACCGACGGCCTCACTAATTCTGAATACGCACCATGCTGGGTCAATGGGAGAAAGCACAGAAAACGAGCTGGAACATTTAACATGGGGGGGTTATTTATAAACAATAATTGGGGAGGGAGCACACACAAGGGCAGAGTTATCCGAATTAAAGAAATGCAGGCAATGTACAGTGAGCGAAAAGCACTTCGCAGTTCCACTTAACAGACTGTCGCCACATGCACACACACGCACACCCAAAGAAATGGTGGCCACGGCCTTTATTTGGCCCTTCAGCCCAGGAGGGAAAGGCGAGCTGAGAGCAGGAGCCTATTCTTGCACCTGTCCGCCTCATGTGGTCTGGTCGAGCTTGTCCGGTGGTGGGACTCGAACCCGCCGCTACAACACAGCACCAAGCACCAGGGACCAGGAACGACGCAATGGACGCCAGCCAGCACAGGAACGGACCAGACGAGACGAGCACCCGCGGGTAGACGAGAATGCCAGCAGGCAAGACGAGGCTTCTTCACCTCTCTCGACGGCTCACCACCTACTCTTATCCTTCCCCTCCCCCGCGAGTCGAGGGAACGCTCTGGGGAACTCGCCTCCGGATTGGACGAGGGGCGAACATCCCATCTGGCTGGGCGGGGCCACCCCTGAGGTGGTCAGCCTCCTGATTGGATGAGGCGTCCCGGAGGGTGTGCCGAGGCGTCTTGAGGACCCGCCCCCCGAAGAGGCTCCGTAGTAGCTTCGGCACGCTGGCCTCCCATTGGCTGGGGCACGCGTGCGATGCTCGCCCTTCGCTCATTGGCTGGAGGAAACGTTCCATGCCTTTCCTCGGGGTCGAGCCTCGATCTGAGGTGATGGAGGCTCCGCCCACGCCTTCAGCCAAAAGCACGTGGGCAATGGCGACCGGGTTGAGTGAGGTACCGTGCCGTTGTTGTTGTTGTTGTTGTTGTTGTTGTTGTTGTTGTAGTAGATGTATAAAACCTGACTATAAAATAACTCACAGCGCACACACAAAATTCCCATTAGACATCGGGGATGGATTCTAACTATAAGCACATACTTATCGAAATAACTGAACTGTGGGGGCTGCTGTCTATCTGTGTGCAAATGGCTTCCAGATTCATAACAATACAAGTTCAATCAACGGATCAAAATGGGGGAAATGCAACCTTAACATGATGAAAATTTGAACTCACCCTGTGGTTCAGGATGTGCAACGTGGGAACAGCTACAAGAATATAACAAGCACTATTTATTTTCCACTTTGGTGAACAAGTCTCAGATCCACCCCTTAATGTTTGTCTTTGAGATGGAATTATAAACTCCATCTCTTAGAATTGCCAAGCAAAATTAGAATGTAAATAACAGTTTTATTTTATAACTTTTGACATATTTTGCATTTAAAATTACGATAGCTATAAACTGTTAAATAAAGAGCTCATTCTGATCACTCATTATTGATTTACTCAAGTTATTTAGTGGCTTTCAGAATGCAACCACAATCCACTTTATCAAAAATAGAAAGCTCTTTACCAATCCACTTCATCAAACATAGGAAGATTGTATATATTACCAGCAAATACCATCCGTCACTTCGCTAATGGGAATACTGAGAGAGGGAGAGGAGAGAGAAAGAGTGGGGAAAGAAAGAGAGAGGGGGGAGTAAGGAGAGAGGAGACAGTGAGAAGGGGTTAGGGGGAGAATGAGGAGGGAGTTGGAACAAGGAGAGAGCAAAGGGGGAGTGGGAGGAAGAGAGGCAGGGGGAAGCGAGAAGGGGGTGAGAAAGGGGAAGAGTCGGGGAAGACAGGAGGGACGGGAGAGATAGGAGGGGAGAATGAGGGTGGGTGGAGGAAGGGGAGGAGGAAAAAGAGGGGGAGAGAGTAAGAGAGAGGAGGGAAGGGGAGCGAGGAGGGGTGGGGGAACGATGAGAGGGGGAGGGGGAAGCGCAAAGTGGGAGTGAGGAATGGGGGGGGAGGAGGGGGAGGGGAGTTGGTGAACAGATATCACGTGACATATAACAAGGCCAAAAGCCAGCATTCCTAATTGGCCGAGCTGTGTCTTCCACCCATTGGCTCACTGCAAAGCTGGCCTGACTCCACACACAATTGGAACCTAACAAAATAAATAATATGTTCACACTTTTTGTGCTGCGGTAAGCCAAAGCTATCTGCTACGGTAAGTGGTGTGCAGTACATTCCCATTCGCAATCACCATGCCATTCCCGTCCGTTGAAGATGGATATATTTAATAAATATCGACTAAATAAAATTCATTGGATGTCTGTCTATCTGTCTGTTCGCGTTTTTTACAAGGACTGCTGGACCGACAACCTCCAAGTTTGGCACACAGCCCAAGTCTGATCCGATGATTGTCCTAATGGTATTTTCATCCATCAACTGAGCCTTAAAAGACCCCGAAGAACCATAACACCCTCCAGGACAATTCTCAGCCCTGCCAGCTCTCCTGCTTCTCCCACTTCTCAATACCCTCCCTCCACAATCCAGGCAATGCCGGGTAACCCTGCTCGTATCTAATAATTACATCTTGCCGATATAATCAACGAGCAGGGGTACCTGGAATTGCTGGGCAATGTCAGGTCCCTCCTCCTGCTCCATCCCTTCCCCTGCCTCCTCCTACCTCACCCCATGAAGGACGAATTAATCGATATGGCTGAAATAATGATGCTAAAGATGTTTATCCTCATCGCCATGTCATGAATCTGGGGTGTGTTCAGTTACCAAGTGGCTTGAGCACTAAAGCAAGCACTCCATCACAAACCGTTGATAAGAAACGACTGGCTTGGCAAGCGCGAGCTAGCTGCTTGGTAACAACACACCACTGGACATCTCAACAGCATACAGTACATACAAAACACTGACAAAAGGACATTTTTTAAAAATTAAAGTCTTTAAATATTAACCATGATTATTTTCGTTGGAAAGAAAATGTACCTTGTTCAGACCCATGCATCCACCCACAGACCCACACATCCACGCACAGACATGAACTCAGCTTTATATATTAGATTAGGTGACAGTGAGACACCTCGCACAAAACTGTCATGTTTGCATGTTATTCATATTCTTCTTCTTCCTTTTCTTCTCCTCCTTCTCCCTCTCATAGTAATCAGCAAATAAACTTTCTATCCGCTATCCTCTATCAAATCATTTTTCCATGAGTTATAGGATGTTATTTTTTTTTTTTTAAAGGCTTCAATTATTAGTGCATTCCTGCTGTTGCAGACATCGCTGCGTGATGACATCATGTGTAGGGATGTCTTTTTTCATACTTTACACGGAAGCAAACGTGGGATAGTTTTGCTTGTAAGAGTCATTTCAAATTCTGGAAAGCAAACATTGAGTTATAAGTAACTGCGTTTGACATCCCACAATGTTTTTTAAAAATGAAATATCACGATTTTCTTTCCTCTGCATAACATGAGAATTAACATACCTTCATTAGGTGGTTTATTAGACAGCTGCCATGATCGCTGCAGATGAAACATGTATTACCTTGTTTGAGTTGTAATCAAAATGTTACTTTTTTCCCCCTCAAAACGGTATCTCCATGTAATGATAGAAGATGCGTTGTTCAGTCTTCAAATGTATATGAGGGCTTTAGAACAATCTGAGCTATGTGGAGAGAAAAAGATGGTGGCGATTTCTGGACCGCTGTAGAGCTGGGCCTGTAGAATGGGCGGCGCTAATGACCTACAGCCAGGCAGACAATCAGAGACAGACCCACAGACACAAACTCAGCTTTATATATCAGAAGGGCTCGGAGAATATGTCAGAAATAGCATAATCACCATATATTCTGAGTTTGATTCGTGAGTGGACTATAAACTGCCATGCTGGTGCCTAACGATGAGTATGCCATCCTTTCGAAGAACATTACATCCATGAAGAATTTGCTGGTGGACGTGAAAGTGCCTCCGGTCTATCACAGTAAACTAGTGTGTGCCGGTACTCTGCCGAAATTACAAGTCCTTGCCCGAATCTGTAACACCTCGCAATGGAATGGTGACCACATGTCCGAGACAGTATGTTCTACTACCAATCAGCTTGTAGAGCACGCACCAAGTGGTGTAAGCACTCAAGCAAGCACTCCAACCAAGCCATTGATACGGAACGGTAGCTTCGCAAGCGATAGCAAGCTGATTGGTAATGGAACACACCCCCTGGGTTGGTTTTCAGCCAAAGAACACACCCCTGGATTGGTACTTGCTATGAGTATGCCTGGGAATTCCAAGACCTTGATCTAATATTTTAATCAGTCTAAAAATGGAGTGTGGAGAAAGCACAGGCATAGTGGGTCAAATGGCCTCCTTTTGTGTCCAAGTTCCTTGTATATAATTAATATCTATCACATGATCATGTCTTACGTTTACTCCACCAATTTGTTATGGAATACAATGGCAATGTTAAGTCAGGGGTTGTCATGACAAAGGCATTTTAAACGTTTAAGATTCTATCACATCTTCACGAGCTAACCCCCTTCCAGGACTTGGGTTTGGGGAGTAAAGCAAACATGGGACAGAGTTGGGAGGGGGAGTGTGAAGTTTTTTTTTTTGGTGAATAGTTGTCAGAATTGCATCTGTAAAGAGGGGGAGGGGAGGGTTGATGCAATCACCCTTTTGGTAATGTGCTGGTAAATAATAAGTGACAAATCTCAAAAGTAAAAGTCAAACTATAATTAATGCAGTTTCTATCTTGCAGAACCTTACGATGTCGAACGTGTAATCGTCATGCGTCATGCAAAGTGTAATTGTCACATTAATTTGATCTGAATGTTTGTACCCGCCACGCCTGCATGCCCGGCCCGCGCTAACACTGGGAGAGCATGCATCCGCAAATAACTGCCCATTACAATGCGAAAGTTGTTTGTAATTATTGTCAAACTATGCACCATGGTCATGAAGATTAAACATCATTTCATAGTTTTATCTGATTCTGCAGATCATATATCTGCTTGGCACAGAGAAGCTAAATATATATTATTGTTTGGCCTGCTTATGGCTGTACATATGTCTGATACAGCTGTACCTGTACGAATCACACACATAACATAGAAAGTTACCGATTGATTACTAAAGTGGTGGCGATCAGATCATGGCCGATGCTAAATAGAAATGCTGGGTAAAGAACAAAAACGCTACGTACACTCAGTTTATCACACTTTTCCGCAGCAGTCCATTATATTATCTTCCATTTGATTACAATTATCTCGAATTTTCGGGGGGATCGTGTTGACTTTTAATCGCTTCAATTGACTCATCCCAACCTCGGAACACAGACCGGTGTTGTATGAATTATCTTCAAAATGGGCACTGCAAATGATGCTTGAAGCAGTTGGACCACGGCACCTTCCTCTGTTCAGTTTTACCTTCGCTGTCCATATTTTCCTTTCAGCTGGATATTTTGGGAAAATGTGCATATTCACACCATCTTTGGTTGTATTGCTACAACCAGCAACAATACATCTAGATGGTATTCTCAGCACTTTTTTTCAGAGTTCAGAGCGTATGCATGCCGCATGTCTACGTAAATCCCACAGAAAAAGTATCCTCGAGATGACATGGCGGGTCAGGTGACATATGACTTTATCCTAATCACATCGAATACCAAAAATATTAAAATCTTCCTTTCAAGATATTTATTCAAGAAAAGAACAACGATGAAGTGTTAAGTGAAGCCGTACCTATTCGTGAAACTGAACATGATTTTCTGGTTCTGTGAAGCTTTAATATGAGAATTGATGTCCATGCACATCTGAAATGTAGTTTGTTTATAAAACCTGTATTTGCACACAATTCAGATTTGAAAACTCAGGCGCTAAACCAAAATTATGTACAACCTTCTATTTTTTTCACCGGTGTTTTGCATAAAAGGCCAGCAAAAAGACAGGTTGTGTTTAGAAAAAAAAAACAGCTTTTAAAAAGGTCCCACAGTTGACTGTGAATGTCAGAGCAGAAACTCTACCATGGAATGCAAGGAACTATGCATATAAATCCGAGATAGAATTGTGAAGAGGCATACAGTAGATCTGGGAAAGGGTGTAAAACAATTTCTCGTGTTGAAAGTTCCCAAGAGCACAGTGAGCTCCATCATTAGGAAATGGAAATAATATGGAACTACCCAGACTCTTCCTAGAGCTGGCCGTCCGACCAAGCTGAGCAACCGGACAAGAAGGACCTTGGTCAGGGAGGTGACCAAGAACGTCATGACCACTCTGAAAGAACTACAGAGTTCCTTGACTGAGATGGGAGAACTTGCCGGAAGGACAACAGTCTCTGCAGCACTTCACAAATTTAGGCTTTATTGGAGAGTGGCCATATGGAAGCCACTCCTAAGATAAAGGCACATGAGAGCACATCTGGAGTTTGCAAAAAGGCACATGAAAGATCGAGAGCATGAGGAAAAAGAAAAAAAATCCCCAAATACAGATGTGCAAAGCCGATATAGAGATACCCAAGAAGACTCGAAGCTGTAATTGCTGCCAAAAGGCACTTCTATAAAATAGTCTTAGCGGGCTGAATACTTATGCATTCCTTTCATCCACCGGAGACATAAGCATTCCGCCCAACATTCCAGAGACATTGCAAAACTCCTCAACGCAGTGTGACTTGAAGCAACTATAATTCTCGCTTTGCAAAACCACTTGCGAAGCAAAGTGACCACTTCACTCTCACCTTTCTTTCTCTCCTTTTCTTCATGGGTTTAAAAAAAAAATCCAATCAGCAAGACCCCCAGAACCATATCGACATCTCGCAAGCATTCATAAACATTCTTGTGACATCCCACATTTTCTCATCTTTTGAAGACATGAAACATCAAGGGTTTCCTTAGCATGCAATCCAACAGTATAAATGAAACTATTTTCTCGCCAAAATAATAACACCCCGTGGGCAAACAAATCACACGAGCCCCTTGTGGAACGTCTGCTTACTGTGTGTGATACATAAGTGATTACATGGACACAGTATAAACAACCGAGTTTCATGCTTATTAATCAATGACCAGACTAACCTGCACATCACCACATTTTACATGTCAGTAAACAGATTCATCATGAAACTTCAAAGGCTATAACCATGTGTTGTTATGCATCCATCATAGAATGTCAATCGACATTTGTAGACCCCGCTTATTCGCGGTTGATAAAATGTGACCTTCTTCTATATTCACGGCCCTGAGCTTCACAAATTCGCAGTTTTTGCGGGTGCAAAAAAATATCTTCCACGAGCCGCATGCATGACCTGCTTCTACATTCGCGGCACTGTGCTTCACGTTTTCACAGTTTTTTGTGAGTGCATAAAATTATTTTAGCCAATCTATAAGCGAGCTGCATGGCATGTCCCACCATTTGCACTATAAAGACACTCCACCATATATACCAGCTGCTGCATGAGACTTCATCCCCCACAAGTCACACAATTAAAATGCTTCACTGGATCTACCACCAGCTGCGT
The DNA here is from genome assembly GCF_056783735.1 of Eptatretus burgeri. Lineage (NCBI taxonomy): Eukaryota > Metazoa > Chordata > Myxini > Myxiniformes > Myxinidae > Eptatretus > Eptatretus burgeri. The sequence goes on along the minus strand of NC_140976.1, from coordinate 18,064,964 downwards.
AAGACTGTATGACCTGCCAACATCCCCCACAAACAATGGCCAGAATACTTACCCCTTCCACAGCTACCCACAATTCCCACATGACGACTTATGTGCAGCATGTCTGGGTCTCGATCATTCTTCTCATCCTGCTGCTTTGACCTGTGGTTTGCCTCTTGCTCTGCTCAATGATCAAACATGGCTCCCAATCAAACATGGCTCCAAGACCAGTGCCAGAGATGCATTGTCTGCCAAGACGCAGGATAAAATGATGAGCCTGAGCAACAAATTGGAGCTACTGGACTGGCTTTCGAGAAAAGAGTGTGGCCTCTGTGGGCAGACTGTAAGGAATAAATGAATCCACGTTAACTACATATGGAAGAACGAGAAGACGATCCAAGAAAGTGTTGCAGCAAGCACTGGTAACGAGCACCAAAGTGGTCACCGAGGTCTGGGATGTCCACATACAAAGAATGGAGAAGGCTCTTAATGGATGGATTGAGAACAACTTGCTGAAGAATATGCCTTAAAGTGGACCTCTCATTCACGCAAAGGCAATACGTATGTGCGGGTATCTGGCTAACTCTAGCCCGAGTGACGTGGGTGGCACTAGCATGAGTGATGTGAGTATGAGTGATGCAGATAGAGCAACCCCACTCAATTTCAAGCAAACAGGGGATGGTTTGACAGCTTCAAGAAGCGCTATGGTCTCCACAACATCAAACTATAAGGAAAGCATGCCTCCGTGGACCAGGAGGCAGCCGAAACATTTCATGCTCTTCTCACGCAGCTCATTGAGGAGAAGGGATACCTGCCAGAGCAGGTGTTTAATGCTGACGAGACCGGCCTGTTTTTGAAAAAGATGCCAACATGAACTTTTTATCTCTGAGCGCGAGGGGACAGCATCGGTGTTCAAGGCCATAAAGGACCGGGTATCTCTTGCCCTCTGTGCAAACGCAAAAGGGGACTGTGTGATGAAGCCCATGATGCTGTACCATTACCTGAACCTGCATGCTTTCAAGGAGAAGAAGAAGTACACGCTGGCCATGAATTGGGGGGCCAACAGGAAGGTGTGGGTAACGGCAGCAATTTTAATGGACTGGCTCCATAACTGCTTCATCCCTCAGGTGGAGAGGTACCTGACAGAAAAAACAAACCTTGCGTTAAAAGTTCTGCTGCTCATTGATAATGCTCCTGGCCATCCTGGGGACCTGAAGGTGGCTCACCCAAACATCAAGGTGATCTTCCTGCTGCCCAAAACCAATTCTCTGATCCATTTTCAAAACATAAAATACCCGCCGCACCTTTCACCACATTTTGATTGTGATGGATTCTGACTCAGAGCTCACCGTCAGGCAGTGTTGGAAAGAGTTCAATATAACCCACTGCAATGGCACCATCAAAGCATCACTGGGTGAGGTGAGAGCCTCCACCATCAACGCCTGCTGGCAAAACTTGTGGCCACAGGCAGTGAATCATCTTACAGGCTTTCCCAACAACATGGAGGAGAGGCATGGAATTGCCGAGTTGACATGCAGCAGGTGGGAGGGGAAGACTTTGACGACATGGAACCTAAGGAGTTGGATGATCTTATCGCCTCGCATGCCGATGAGCTCACCAAGGATGCCATTACCAGGGTTTCCAAGGAGAAGGTGGGCAGTGATGAGGAGAAAGAGGTGTCGAGGTCCAACCTTATGGTCAAGTTCCTTGGTGAGATGCTGCGGGACATGTGGGCAATTGTCGACAGGTTACAAGATGCCTATCCAGTCATGGAGCGTTACCTCAACTTCAAGAGGGGGTTGGATGACATGATGCTCCCATACAAGGATCGACATCAAAACCTGCAATCTGCCAGGCAGTTCTTGATCCCGCATTTTTTTCACCCTGGTCCCTCCACCTCATGAGCGTCAGCAGCCTCTCCTGCCTATCCTGCCTCCCCCTCAGTGCATAACTCATCAGCGACCTCACCTGTATTGGCTTCAGCGACCTCACCTGTATTGGCTTCAGCGACCTCACCGACATTCCTTTTGGTACATGACTCATCAGCACCCTCACCTGCGTTGTCTTCAGAGGAGTTTACCGAGTTCAATGGATTTTAATTCATCATCATTTGAAAAGGTGGGTGTGTTTGTGTAAATAAAAATTTGAAACGGTACCTGCTGATGTTTTTTTAAATAATTTTTACTTTTACAGCACAGTTGGTTTTTAATAAACTGTAATCACATTCCTTCAATAAACATTGGAAACATTACTTGGTGTTGTTATTTTTTTATTTGTAAGATTTTTTTTTAATGAAACTGTAATGTTGTGCATTCGCGGTCGAAAATTTTTTTCTAACTTTTAAAATTTCCCCTCATGAATCAGGAAAGGACGGGAACCTATCTCCTGCTTTTCATTGAAAAAATGCTGTGACATTCGCTGTGTTGCAATTCGTGGCTTCACTATTCACAACATTTTTTATGAATCATGAACCACTGGAAACCTATCCCCTTTTTTCCCATTGAAATAATGTTCCGACATTCGCAGAGTCAACATTCGAGGCTTCGCCATTCTCAGCATTTTTCATGAATCATGAACCGCCGGGAACCTACCCCAATTTTTCCCATTGAAACAATGCCCCGACATTCGAGGGTTTGACATTCAGGGCATTTTACAGGAACGTACAGTATTCCCTATAAATGTCGGGGTCCGGCAGCATACATATAATGAAGCAGAATGCCTCTGGATGAGAGAGAGAGAGAGAGAGAGAGAGAGAGAGAGAGAGAGAGAGAGAGAGAGAGAGAGAGAGAGAGAGAGAGAGAGAGAGAGAGAGAGAGAGAGAGAGAGAGAGAGAGAGAGAGAGAGAGAGAGAGAGAGAGAGAGAGAGAGAGAGAGAGAGAGAGAGAGAGAGAGAGAGAGAGAGAGAGAGAGAGAGAGAGAGACAGACAGACAGACAGACAGACAGACAGACAGACAGAGAGACAGACAGAGAGACAGACAGACAGACAGACAGAGAGAGAGAGAGAGAGAGACAGAGAATCTTACAAAAGATATTAACCCCTAAGAGGAAGTGTGCCAAGGTTACTATCAGTGTTGGACACATGCTTGCTGCTTTCCAGACAGCATCAACGAGACAAAATCAGCTTAAGATGCAGAACATACAGGGCAACATGTACACAGTTCGACACCGTGTCAAGTGCAGGAGTCAAGGAAACACAGCAAAGCAGGATGCCTCATTTGCACAACACAAACACACCGTCAGTGACATAATCATTTATGCACAATTGGATTGACTGATCAACAGAAAGATTGATCAGTTGGGGAAAAGCCACAAGCGAAACCGATTCACCAATCCCGAGAGAGATATCTCTGAGATAACAAACACCAAAAGGCAAGGGTGCACACTCAGCATTTTAAGCATCGGTATTGGAACACATGTTTATGTTTTCCAGCATCATCAGCAAAACAAAATCAGAGGTCTCCACCGGGCAGTAGCTTGGACTAGCACCCTAAAAGGGTATGTGTAATGGTCACATACATTTAATTTGCACAAGTATATATCCACACCCCGATGGGAGAGACGTGATATATATTCCCAACTGAAAGAAGGAATAGGTAAATAGTACAGTGACACCTTGAGAACTGGTTGACCTCTGTGGCTCGTAATGAAATACAGGTAAAATTGACCGAATGCAAAGTTTCATTCCCACTTGATTGTCTTTCATTCCCAGTGAAGTTTCCTTTTACCTGCCAATAATCACACACAGTACCTAGCTCACACATAAATGGATTCCAGAATTGCAGCCACAACCTTCGAGGTAAAGGAATCGATGGAATTCAGCATTTAAATGATATATATCTTGGCATGTTTCTCGTGAAGCTTGAGGAAAACCATACCTCGAGTCACTTTGTCGTCGCCATCTGATGGATTTCAAGGACATACGACTGATCTTCGTTGTGGGGCACACGCTTCGAACGAGATGATGCCTACCAAAGACAAGAACATAAGATTTTGGGAAAACACACCTCGATCAAGAAGTAGGTGGTTTGCAAGTCAAAACGATGCTGCACACCGCAAAATAAGCCGGAACAGAAAGTTCAACGATGCATTTGCCTTCACGTTTGATTTCATAAATGCCTCAAAATAAATGATTGCTTCATCACAGCGGGAATTCATCTTCGAGATGACACACATGGTGGCGGGAAGGTGGGACTGCAGCCAAAAAAAAGCATTGCCTCAAACCAAAAGTGGTTCAAACAAATCAGTGAGGACATGAAGTTTGAAAGAGAGAAACCATGCCACCTAAATATGCCAAAATAACACGAAATCACCAAAGGCATTCACACTGGATTCATATGACATCTTGGAATATGCAGGGATGGGAAAACAGTGTCCAAGTGATATCCATCACACTGTAACAGTGCTGAAAATGGGCGGGCACAGCAATCCATAACCGTTTTTAATGAGTAGGGAAAAATTCCAAACTGTAAATAATGTTTTACCACTCCCAGCATCTGATACAGCATTTGCCCGAGCCGCACAGATGACTCCATTACACGCTACAGATTAATGTGCATTTCCGGAAAGGCGGTTAAGTGGGTCGATCGAGCTGGCCAGAATGTACGCTGACCGTCAAATGTCCCTCGCTTGCGTGGAGATACACTGAACCCATAGTGAGTCGATTTCTGAGCCGCTACAGATAAGGTTGAAGGCCCGGGCACCACGCAGCGCAGATTGGATTTCACCTGCAACAAATAAATACATGTAAAAGTTTCATGAAAAACCATATTAGACCAGAAATCAGAACTGCACAATGCATTTTGTTTCCTTACTGTAAGTAGGTTTGCTGGCGAGGAGGGAAGATGAGTTTGGGAAAAGCCATAATAATTCTCGTCGTTGCTATTGCTTAGCAATATGTGGAAAAATTGTATAACTAGAGCGAAGTTGATGGCTCGCAATCGCAAATCCCCACGTTTCCCACCGAAAGCAAAGTTGATCGATGGCAAAAAGTTGCACCAGGAATGATCCAATATCAATTTTGAGTAAAATATTTTTTTCCTGTTTTGACTCCTTGTGACTCTCAGTGTCCAGCCACTAGGGCATGAACCGGGGGTCAAATCCCCCAAAAATTGCTATATATTTCATGTACCCCCCCCCCCATTATTGATTGCATATATGGTACTGCACAAAGCTTCATTAAAAAAACGTTTGAAATTTTTTAGAATTCGACTTTTTAAACCCACCCTCGGGGCAGGCCCATAATAATACTGCTCTTGCACCTTCATGCCACGTGCTGATCATACCGCCCAAGTTTGGTGAATTTCTGCACAACTGTTTAGGAGTAGATAGCATGACGGATGGATAGACAGACAAAATATACAGACCCGATTACAATATCCCCCTTCCTTTTTTTCAAAAAGAATGGGAATAGTAAATGAGAAAATAACTCTATCCTTGCATTTTCAGGCCCGTCACCCTTGAGGGTCAAGATCAGTCTGAGGAGTTGCTCATGTAACAGTATTTTGGAAGCATTGCTCTACAGGAAAAAATACAATCGAATTGCGACCTTAATTTTGGGTCAAAACTATTTTGAGTATATCGCTTCGGGAGGAGGTCCAAAAGAATCTCAGAAATATCTCTGTTGCAAAACAACACTGAAAGATGTACATTGCATGACAGCGATTGACCTTTGGGAAAGGTAAAAACGTCTGGATTGTGCTTTGTGGAATGAAAAACATTTTAAGAAATGAAAGAAAATCTGGTACAGTGGAAAAGGAGCATGTTGAACATAAATTTTGAAAGACCAAAAACACAGATGAGAGACATGGAGATATGACCATCTGTAGGAAATGGCGTGCTGCTGGCACTCAGACAAGGAATGGGATAACCCAAAAACAAATGGAGATTGGGTTCTCAAAGCTGACAGCTTATCAAGATTCGTGGAGCAAAAAATATTGAGAACCACTCATGGCTGAAAAAGAGCAACATGCTTGGATTCACCACCACGGAACCTTAACTGGTGTGCAAAGAAGAGCGAACCGTTGTAGAGTTTGATGGGGTTGGAGGTCATTGACAACTGATTGTACACCTTTGAGATTGAAAGGCACCACTTTAAGCAGAAGTAAAGGAGAACGGCAGATGTTTTCAGAACCTCTCCTTGTGATTGAGGTCATAATGGCAACATTCTATAGAAAAGGAAGTTTTGGGTCTCTTCGAGGGTGAAGGAAAAGACATTAGGCAGCCGATTGGAGCAGAATTCGAGGATGCTGAATTTAGTGGCATCAGGATAAGCACGTGCACCTGCACGAATGATTACCTGGATTATGTGGGATTGAAAACATTTATAAAGTCCAGCTTTTATCAGTCCTATCTGTCAGTATTGGCTAATAGAGGTTGAAACACCTATGTTAAAAACAAATACCGCTTTGGAAAAGAGGGGTGGGGGAGAGAAATATGAGAAAAGACTATTTTTTTTTCTTGTATTTTACCAAAATTACAGTGAAAACCAAAATATTGCAACCCAGATATGCAGAAAAGAGAAAGGCTGAAGGAATAAGCAAAAAGCAGAGGAATCCAGTAGCTTTGCACGATTTGTTTTTAAATATACAATGTCGAGGCTCGTATGAGAGCTAACGCACAGAACGTACAACAAGGGGAGCAGGAGACAAGAGGAGTGTGAGAGGGAAGGAAAAAACAGTGGGGAACAGAGACATGAGGAGATCTGTGGAAGGGAGAGGGATGGGGTGGGGTACACAGGGTAAACAAGATGGACACTACAGAGACTTTCAGGTCCTTACACGACAAGGACTTTCAGGAAAGAAAGAGATCCTTGAAGTATTTCCACATTAGTGTGCATTTTGCATTGAAATGCTCACACAAAAGCGCAGTTGTAATAATTTAGAGCTTCTCTCATGCAATTGACATGGTTGATTGATATTTTTCATTGGTTGAAATGAATCATTATAAACAAAGATAATATGGTCAGGAAAATTACTTTAATTTATAGTTCAATTGCTACTTGAAATAAAATAAACGCTTTGGGTTTTTAGACCTTTTTGTCATCGTGACCACTTAAAGGCGAGTAAAACTGCACTTCAAATAATAATTACAATTATTCTTGTGATTACTGTTGAAGAAATGATAAATCATTGGGTGAAAAGTCGTGTACTCTATTTACATCTAAGGTAAATGGCTACACAATATAGAGTAGAAAGGAGTGGAAATAATAAAACTACAGAACAAGATAAGTTGCACAAACTCCGCCACGCAGACGACTCCATGCAAACTAAACTGGATGGACCACAATGTACAAGCTGTACAAACCGTCACCAAGGAATTGCTTGAAAAAAACACAGCATCAGCATTGAAAGGCACCTGTACATTTCACGAATGTGGGGTAAACAGGGAATAATAATAATAAATAAATAAATAAATAAAAGAAGAAAAGGGTGAAGATGGAGGATAGGAGAGGAAATTAAAGAGAGCAGAATTGTGAAGGAGGGCAGACAAATAAAAAGAGATTTGGATGTGACAATGGGAAGGAGAGGAAAAGTAGGGTTTTAAATTCCGTCATCAAAATCCCAAGTCACAAGCCCAGAGAAAGGCCCAAAGGGAGTCTGAGAAAGCCCAAGGAAGATTGTAAAAGAGCCGAGAAAGGATCAAGGGAGATCTTGAGTAAGTCTCATGGAGCCAAAGTCAGACCAAATCAATTTCCAAGGCGAATGATGGACTAGCCTTGAAGGTGAGATCACGTGGACAGATGTTGGGCACGTCAGGAGAAGTGCGTGTTTCCTGCTCGGCCTGGCAGTGGAGTAGAACGTGACCCGCGGCTCATGGATGCTCTGCCCTTCCCTTCAATTTGAAGACCTGCTCGCTGCCGTCACACTTGTTGTACAGTTTAAGCCAACCCTGTAGGCAAACCGAGGAAAGGTTGGAATGGCATAACCGAGAAAAATAGAAAACCGTGAAAATGTTTTCTTCGAACTGATGGTAATATGCTGTTATAAGATGATACCAATTTGTGTGCGAGTTAATTTTCATTCAAAACAAGTGCCTGGGGAAACCTCTGCTCCCTCAGCTGGCCATGGATACCATGCAATAGAGATGTCAGTTTAAACACCTTTTCTTTTGAATCGCTCCTTCCAAAAGACTTATTCCAACATCAAAAACCGTTAGATTCCTGCCCAACATTGATCTACTCCACAGAACAACTTTATCAGAAAAAGGCATTGGCATCTCCCGAGCAAAGTAGAGAAGGTAATCCTTGTGTTATGCATGATATCAGGCATGTGTCGAAACGAGGCCTTCTCACAATGGAATATTCATTTTTGAATAACTTTCTGACTTTTAACACCTTGTGTGCATCGAAGAGCATGTGTGGAATGAAGATGTGAAAATAATCTGTCAAGAATGCAGCGAGACATTGAAAAGATGGAAATGGCATTTTTCAAATCGCTGTTTCGACACACAGCTCAAGTGTTAAGTGCAGGCCAACGACGTCGGAGGAGACGTCACCAAGTCAGATCTGTTCCGATAAACCTCTGGTGGTAAAATTCAAACATTAATAGCCAGGGGACGTGATATTCAGCTAACTTTATAACTCATGTATCAATATTCGCGTGGAATGTTGCAAAGATCACATTCTTCTTGAGCTTCTTCTCGAAGTACCAGACAACCATGTGTACTCAATGAAGTGTGGGTTATCTTTGATGGCTATACACGTACTGTGGCGATTCCTTCAAAGAGTGGCTTGAAAAGGAGAGTGTAGCGTGCTGTGCTCCCGGCTTTCGCAAGGAGAGATTCAGGCCCACAAAATGCACTCCCGTTCAGGCAGGCCATCAGGTTCCAATCCTGCTCTGTGGGATTGTGCTGCATCGAACACACGCCCGGCACCGCGCCAGCTTTCAGTGCCAAGATCGATAGTTAAACAATGCCTCATGGACGTGCCAATAACTCTGTGATCGGATTGTTTGCACACAACCATTACCAAACGTGGCAGGTATAATCAGGCTCAAGAACTCCAGTCACTACAGAAAATGTGTGTGTGCAGCCAAGCCAACACAGAAATCTTAGCTGCTTTCATGTTTATTAAACAATTACATTCATATTTGCTTCAGGTCAGAGCCCAGTGGCACACTCCTTGGTTATGGAGTTTCTTGGCTTGAGATGAAGGTATACATTCGAAGAGTGTTATTGAGGGGTAGCCATTTGACCACATCCACTGGTGGGGAAGGTCAAACTGACGGCTCAACGTCGGCTGGAAAGGCACTCTCATTGGCCTTCATTGGTTATTTTTACATCATTTTTCTTCGTGTACCGAAGGTTCCACAGCCCATGCAGAGCAGATGGAATGACGTCTAAATGTCTGAAGATTATCCGTGAAATATGTGAACTCTATTGCAGGAGAGACATGGAGAGTATGAAGAATGAAGTTAGTGGAAAGTAAAATTGGGTACGATAAAAGGATTAGATATCATATATATATATATATATATATATATATATATATATATATATATATATATATATATATATATATATATATATATATATATATTGTTGCGGTCTTCGCGCCCGCCGGCGTGCGACCGGCCACGTAACTCGAATCGCGGCACGTCGCCCACCGGACGGACAATCCAGTCGTGACCCTCTCGGACTAACGCCGGGAACCAGTGACGGGTGGACCTTTCGGTCTCACCGCGATCGAGCCAATCAGCCCCCGCGTGGGATAGGGTTGCTCGCCAAATTCGAACTACCTAAGTACCCACGCGGAGGGTAGACCGGGCGATCGCACCTCGCCGCAGGTCGACTTCGGACACGGGCCACTTAAGCGACCCGTTCCGTACTATCAGAATAACCGAGCGGTGTTATCGTCGACCTCGACGGTTCGATTAATTATCGGGCGTACTCAGCCCACTACCAACCCTTTACGTGAAGCAAGATGGGGATTCAATGGAGGAAAAGACGAAGCGAAGCGGGAAACAGTTCAACAATAAAGCACATTTATTCTCGGCACACGGGAAGCACACAAATACAATTCCACCAAATGCACACAAAAAAGAAAACACAATTCCATTTACACAAAAAGCAAACATAAAAGTGAAAACACAGTGCAGAGCTAATACCGACTACCGAGCACACGGCAACACTTATACAATTCTACTTCACAGACGGCGCCGACAACACATACCCAAAACCAAGGAAAAGAAATCCCCCAAGAATGGGGTAGGCCTGAGGCCGAGACCGGGTCGGGCCTACCCGTCTGGTGATGAGACGCGGAGCGGCGATGGCCCCGCAACCCGCGGGCCTCGTGGACAGTGCCTGGCAGGGGGTGGGAACGGGGCCCCCTTGGTCGCACTATCTCAGCGCGGGGGGGAAACAGGAGGGGGTTGCTGATGCTCGGGGTATAGAGGATCTTTACTATCCCTGGTGTGCGTCTCCACCTCGGCCAGGTCGCGCTGCCGGCCTCCCAGGGGTGCAGCTCCCTGCACGACGCGAGCACCCCTCGTCCGCCCTCGCCGCCTCTCCACAGCTCGTCCCCTCCGTTCCGACTTCAACGCACACGACGAGCAGCTCCACCGCCCGCGAAGTCTTGACTCTCTGTTCCGACTCCTTCGCCTCGTTCCGACCTTTACTACTCCTTTGACTGACGAACACCGTCCTTTTATCCCCCCGTAACTTCGCCTTTGACCCCCTCCCTTTGACCTTTCACCTCGCTCCCCATTGGCCCGAGAAAAAGTGGGCGTGAAGGCTTTTTGATCCACAAATTTGCATATATCGATCGCCCTGGGGGCGGGGCCAATTCGCCCCTCGCTCACCGATTGGACGGCAAAAAGTGGGCGTGTGTCGTTTTGGATCCGTTTTTGAAGCACAAAATCCGTGATTTTGTACACGCTGTTCAACGTGCGCCCTACACGAGTCCAGCATCGGTGCCCATGAGTGGCGCGAGATGACGGTGATGCGATGGTGGCGAGTTGTGACGGTAAAGGTCGTGGCGGTTGTGGTGAAGCGGCGTTGTGGTTGGTGGTTGTTGTTGTGGTTGTGATGGTGGCGATTGGTCCAAAATAAAGATAGTAAAAGAAAACGGCTATCCTGAAGAGTCGCAGCACGTATAAATGACATGTATTCCCACTAGACAACGGGTTTGGGCCTAACTACACATGCACTTACCGAGATACCTCACCTAAGGGACCTGAATGGTGGTTTGCGAATCTGGTAACCACAACAATATATATATATATATATATATATATATATATATATATATATATATATATATATATATATATATATATATATATATATATATATATATATATACCGTATTCAGCTGGGCCTCGCGGGCACACCTCTGCCAGAGCCGTACGGCTTATAATGCTGCAGGAGGCTTTGAGATTGCATTTATCGCACACACACACACATGTATGTTTGTGATATATATATATATATATATATATATATATATATATATATATATATATATATATATATATATATATATATATATATATATATATATATATATATATATATATACCATGGTGTGGTTCTACCATGGTGTGGATGGGTGGAGAAATGGTGTCGGGATAATCCTGAAGGAAGATCATGTCAAGAGGGTATTGGAGGTGAGGAGGGTGTCTGACCGAGTGATGAGTGTGAAGTTGGAAATTGAAGGGGTGATGATGAATGTCATCAGTGCATATGCCCCACATATGGGGTGTGAGATGGAGTATAAAGAAGATTTCTGGAGTGAGTTAGATGAAGTGGTGGAGAGTGTATCCAAGGATGAAAGAGTGGTGATTGGAGCAGATTTCAATGGACATGTTGGGGAAGGGAATAAAGAGGATGAGGAGGTGATGGGGAGGTACGGTCTCAACAAGAGAAATGTGGAAGGGCAAATGGTGGTAGAGTTTGCAAAAAGAATGGAAATGGCAGTGGTAAACACGTATTTCAAGAAGAAGGAGGAACACAGGGTGACATACAAGAGTGGAGGAAAGTGCACACAGGTAGATTACATCTTAAGCAGGAGATGCAACCTGAAAGAGATTAGTGACTGTAAGGTTGTGGCAGGGGAGAGTGTAGCTCGACAGCATCGATTGGTGGTCTGTAGGATGACTTTAGAGGTGAGGTTGAGGAAGAGAGTGAGGGCTGAACCAAGGACCAGATGGTGGAAGCTGAAGGAGGAAGACTGTTGCGTGAAATTTAGGGAGGAGGTGAGACAGGCGTTGGATGGTGGTAAAGATGGGTGGGATGATTGGGCAACGACAGCAGAAGTTGTGAGGGAGATAGCTAGGAAGGTACTTGGTGTGACATCTGGACAGAGGAAGGAAGATAAGGAGACTTGGTGGTGGAATGAGGAAGTACAGGAAAGTATAAGGAAGAAGGGGTTGGCGAAAAAGAAGTGGGATAGTCAGAGAGATGAAGAAAGTCGGCAGGAGTACAAGGAGTGGCGTCGAAAAGCAAAAAGAGAGGTGGCAAAGGCCAAGGAAAAGGCATATGACGAGCTGTATGAGAAGTTGGATACAAAAGAAGGGGAAAAGGATTTATACCGATTGGCAAGACAGAGGGACCGAGCTGGGAAGGATGTGCTGCAGGTTCGGGTGATAAAGGACGCAAATGGGAATGTGCTGACGAGCGAGGAGAGTGTGTTGAGAAGGTGGATGGAGTACTTTGAGGAGCTGATGAATGAAGAAAATGAGAGAGAGAGAAGGTTGGAAGAGGTGGAGATAGTGAATCTGGAAGTGGGGTGGATCAGTAAGGATGAAGTGAGGACTGCTATGAAGAAGATGAAAAGTGGAAAGGCGGTTGGCCCAGATGGTATACCAGTGGAGGCATGGAAGTGCTTAGGAGAGATGGCAGTGGGGTTGTTAACCAGATTGTTTAATAAAGTCTTGGAAAGTGAGAGGATGCCGGAGGAGTGGAGATTAAGTGTACTGATTCCGATTTTCAAGAATAAGGGTGATGTGCAGAGCTGTGGAAATTACAGAGGGATAAAGTTGTTAAGCCACACCATGAAGTTGTGGGAAAGAGTAGTGGAAGCTCGGTTGAGAGGAGAGGTGACGATCTGTGAGCAGCAATATGGGTTTATGCCAGGAAAGAGCACCACTGATGCGATGTTTGCTTTGAGAATGTTGATGGAGAAGTATAGGGAAGGCCAGAAAGAGTTACATTGTGTGTTTGTGGATTTAGAGAAAGCTTATGATAGGGTGCCAAGAGAGGAGTTGTGGTATTGTATGAGGAAGTCGGGAGTGTTGGAGAAGTATGTGAGGATCGTGCAGGATATGTATGAGGACAGTGTGACAGCGGTGAGGTGTGCGGTAGGAATGACGGACCGGTTTAAGGTTAAAGTGGGATTGCACCAAGGATCGACTCTGAGCCCTTTCCTGTTTGCAATGGTGATGGACAGGTTGACGGACGAGATCAGACTGGAGTCTCCATGGACCATGATGTTCGCAGATGACATCATGATCTGTAGGGAGAGTAGGGAGCAGGCTGAATCGAGCCTTGAGAGGTGGAGGTACGCACTGGAGAGAAGGGGAATGTTAGTCAGTAGGAGTAAGACGGAGTACATGTGCGTAAATGAGAGGGAGGGTGGTGGTATGGTGCAGTTGCAAGGAGTTGAGGTGGGGAAGGTGGATTGGTTTAAATACTTGGGATCAACTGTCCAAAGTAACGGAGAGTGTGGGAGAGAAGTGAAAAAGAGAGTGCAGGCAGGATGGAGTGGGTGGAGAAGAGTTGCAGGAGTGATTTGTGACAGAAGGGTAGCTGCAAGAGTGAAGGGGAAAGTATACAAGACGGTAGTGAGACCAGCTATGTTGTATGGTTTGGAGGCGGTGGCACTAACAAAAGACAGGAAGCAGAGCTGGAGGTGGCAGAGTTAAAGATGCTGCGATTCTCGTTGGGAGTGACGAGGATGGATAGGATAAGAAATGAGTGTATTAGAGGGACAGCGCAGGTAGGACGGTTTGGAGACAAAGTGAGAGAGGCGAGATTGAGATGGTTTGGACATGTGCACAGGAGGGAAACGGAGTATATCGGGAGAAGGATGTTGAAGATGGAGCCGCCAGGCAGGAGGAGAAGAGGAAGGCCAAAGAAGAGGTTCATGGATGCGGTGAGGGCGGACATGCGGGTGGTTGGAGTGTCAATGGAAGATGTGGAGGATAGAGCAAAATGGAGACAGTTGGTCCGCTGTGGCGACCCCTAACGGGAGCAAGCCGAAAGAGGAAGAAGAAGAAGATATATATATATATATATATATATATATATATATATATATATATATATATATAATTCAGATTCTGATGTACCATACTCTGTACAGTACAGAGCATTGGTGCTGCCAAAGTAGTTTATTGACAAGGGTTATACTGGGTGGTTTGTCATTGCCTTCGCAGATGCAATAGTTTGAAAAGAAATTTTGTACTTTGGTCATGGTGTCGGCGATAGTTCACCTACCCTTCGTGAAGGACACCGCGGGATCTCCAATGTCAAGCAACTAATGCTCACAATATGAGATGTCCAGTGTATTTTACATCCCAGGGATGGCCTTATCTTGCCTGCGAAATAACAGGGTGATAATGGAGGGCTGCGTCGAGATTCGAACCTAGGCTCAACAGCTCAGAGGCACGTGTGCATACCTCTACGCTTTCCTGCTGGCCTCGTCTCAAGTTCCATTAAAGGTCCAGTACAATGGAGTTTTATGATTGGTTTACTTAATACATCTGGTTTGTCTAAACATTTATTTATCGCTCTTTTCTTGGACTAGTACGGGCCCGTAGGTGCGTAAACGACGACTGGATTGGGGCATTATTTCAATTAGATTGGACCAACCTTATCATAAATGGCCATAACTTGGGAAACATACTCAGGTCCCCAGCGACAATTGTGACGTCATATCAAACGAAGAAGAATTGTGTTGCCTCATCTCTCTCGCCCCCCTCGCTCCCCCCCTAGTCTCGCCCTTCCTTTCTCCCCCTCCTCTCGCCCCTCTCTCTCGCCCCCACTCTCATCCTCCCCTCTCCCGTCCCCCTCTCTCGCAGATATTGGTAGACAGATAAATAGCCGTAACTTGGGAACCGCTCGTCCGATTAATATCAAACCTCGAAAAGGCACATCCGCGGGTCCCCAGCAATATTCCTGGCAAGATTCAATCAGATCGGACCGTCAATTGTGCAAAATAATAATAATAATAATAAATAAATGCATAAACATTAATTGGGACGTCATTCGTGACGTCATAGCACCGTGTCTTGTCATTGGTCGACAGATAAATGGCCGTAACTTGGGAATTGCTTATCCGATTAATATCAAACCATGAAAAGGCATATACACGGGTCCCCAGCAATATTCCTGGCAAGTTTCAATCAGATCGGACCGTTAATCGTGCAAAAATAAAAAATAAAAAAATAAACAGTAATTGTGACGTCATTCGTGATGTCATAGCACCGTGTCTTGTCATTGGTCGACAGATAAATGGCCGTAACTTGGGAACCGCTCGTCCGATTAATATCAAACCATGAAAAGGCATATACGCGGGGCCCCGGCAATATTCCTAGCAAGTTTCAATCCGATCGGACCGGTGATCGTCCGGTTATTAATAATTTGGGAAAAAATTAGCATGATAAGGTGAGAAGGTGGAACGACACCTTCAGCTGCCATATATACACCTTTTCAACACTGAAAAAGCAATAAAATGGCCGTAACTTGGGAACCGCTCGTCCGATCGGTATCAAACATCGAAAAGGCACATCCGCGGGTCCCCGGCAATATTCCTGGCAAGTTTCAATGAGATCGGACCGGCGGTCGTCGAGAAACGGCGGTCGCAGACAGACAGACAGACAGACACACACAGAGATTGCTGGAATTATAGATGGATAAAAACTTTGAAAAGAAAATTCTCGTATCATTTATTTCTCGTATAAAATCCGTCGCTGGTACTGCGGACAACATGTTATCCTTTCACGTCATCTCGGGAACACTCTTACATCTGGAAATGTATCGTGGTGGAACTGTCCATCACTCTGTAACAGTGATTTCGGCTTCGACTGCAGAAAGAAGAAATGAAATGTTGAATTCGTTCGTGAACTATTTAGTTCTTACCATGAAATATATTAACGAATGCCATGAATGGTGCATGTGAACGATTTACGACATTGCTTTTACAGCTCTGATAAGCCCCCCTACCCACCCCCACAACCCAGTTGCAGTTCCGATCTCTCATCCCACCCTCATTCCCCCTCACTCCCTCCCCCCTTCCTTCGCTACCAACCAGGCAATGGAAGTTGATAGCGCATAATAATTTTACAACCACGTGTGTGTGTCAAGGCGCACACCTTGACTAAGCGCACATACCACCCTCCGTCCTCTCCATTTTTCATTTTGCTTTCCGTGATCAGCGTGACCAGAAGTGTTAGTGGCTATGTCAACAGAGGTATTCATACATCGGCATGACTAGTAATGTTACTAGCATTCATACATCGTTTTTAATGAATAAAGTTGAGAATTTGTCAAGTTGTTTGGCAAGTTTTTTCCCCTCCACATTCGACTCCTCTCTCACAACCGACGCACTCCTCCCTAAGCCTCTCTCTTCACTCCCCCTTCTCTCCCTCTCTCAACCACTCCTGCTTGTTTCCCTCCCCTTACTTTTGTCATTTTTT